>NC_136655.1:65000-70000 GCF_949748355.1 Melanostigma gelatinosum | reverse complement strand
GAGTTATGAAGGAGTGGTGACGGAGTTGTGACGGAGTTGTGAAGGAGTGGTGATGGAGTTGTGATGGAGTTATGAAGGAGTGGTGACGGAGTTGTGAAGGAGTTGTGACGGAGTTGTGACGGAGTTATGAAGGAGTGGTGACGGAGTTGTGAAGGAGTGGTGACTGAGTTGTGAAGGAGTGGTGACGGAGTTGTGACGGAGTTATGAAGGAGTGGTGACGGAGTTGTGAAGGAGCGGTGACGGAGCGGTGACGGAGCGGTGACGGAGTTATGAAGGAGTGGTGACGGAGTTGTGAAGGAGCGGTGACGGAGTTATGAAGGAGTGGTGACGGAGTGGTGACGGAGTTGTGACGGAGTTGTGAAGGAGTGGTGAAGGAGTTGTGAAGGAGCGGTGACGGAGCGGTGACGGAGCGGTGACGGAGTTATGAAGGAGTGGTGACGGAGTTGTGAAGGAGCGGTGATGGAGCTGTGACGGAGCGGTGACGGAGTTGTGACGGAGTTGTGACGGAGTTGTGAAGGAGTGGTGACGGAGTTGTGAAGGAGTGGTGACGGAGTTGTGACGGAGTTATGAAGGAGTGGTGACGGAGTTGTGAAGGAGTGGTGACGGAGTTGTGACGGAGTTATGAAGGAGTGGTGACGGAGTTGTGAAGGAGCGGTGACGGAGCTGTGACGGAGTTGTGAAGGAGTGGTGACGGAGTTGTGAAGGAGTGGTGACGGAGTTGTGACGGAGTTATGAAGGAGTGGTGACGGAGTGGTGAAGGAGTGGTGACGGAGTTGTGACGGAGTTGTGACGGAGTGGTGACGGAGTTGTGACGGAGTTGTGACGGAGTTATGAAGGAGTGGTGACGGAGTTGTGACGGAGTTATGAAGGAGTGGTGACGGAGTTGTGAAGGAGTTATGAAGGAGTGGTGACGGAGTTGTGAAGGAGCGGTGACGGAGCGGTGACGGAGCGGTGACGGAGTTGTGAAGGACGTGTCGTTAATCAGCTGAGGATCCCCACACACACACACACATGCACACACACACTGGGTGTGTTGGTTAAACTGGAGTTGATCTCCACTGGTTTGGGAGACAGCAGTAACACCTTCAGCTGTTTGAAGAGGAATGTGTTGTCTTTAGGAGTTCAGGTCATGTGATCAGAGCCTCAGGTCATGATGATGGAGATGACTCGGTTCATCAGTCTGTGGAATGAGAGCTCGTTCGTGTTTCTATGGACAAAAGGTTCAGCTTCACCGTCCTGAAGAAAATACTACAACTAAAGTAATACTTGTACTACTGCTACTGCTACTACTACTGCTACTACTGCTACTACGACTACTACTGCTACTACTACTACTACTACTACTACTACTGCTACTACTACTACTGCTACTGCTACTACTACTGCTACTACTACCACTACTACTGCTACTGCTACTACTACTACTACCACTACTACTGCTACTACTACTACTGCTACTACTACTACTACTGCTACTGCTACTACTACTGCTACTGCTGCTACTACTACTACTACTGCTACTGCTACTACTACTACTACTGCTACTACCACTACTACTGCTACTGCTACTACTACTACTACTGCTACTACTACTACTACTGCTACTACTACTGTTACTACTACTGCTACTGCTACTACTACTACTACTGCTGCTACTACTGCTACTTTAGTATCACAGTGTGTGTACTGTAATACAGTATATATGTGTACTTTAATACTTCATGTCTGTCAAACTCATGTATTTACATAATTTAAACTCTGAAGTATTTTCCTGCAAACTTTTCATAAATGACGGATCATCTTAAATAAAGTCATACTTTAAAAACAACAGTACATGTATTTAGTTTATATGACGTTTATATAATTAACGGATCATTTAAATAGAGTCATGTGATCTTCAGTCCACATGACTCTCTCACAGACTGAAAACAGGAAGTGAGCCAGCGAGGACGTTAACTGACTACAGATCAGATCTGAGCACAGACACACAACTAAAGAAGTAAAGAAGTAAAGAAGTACAGAAGTACAGGACGTTAAACTACAATCACAGCAACACATTCTTCTTCTCTTCTCTTTTTACTGCAGGGAAATACTCTTCTTCTGTGGTTTACAACAAACTGTAATGGATTCTTTAAAAAGGTTTTTGTTTTGAGAAACATATTCACACACACACACATACTCTCTCTCTGGAGGTCAACAGAGTTCAGTCTCAAACTATCAAAGAATGAAAAACATTTAACTTTCTGTTAAATCATGTTAAACTGTTGAACCAGATCCAACACACACATTACCCTCTTCCTCCTCCTCCTCCCCCTCCTCCTCGCTTATTTTACCAACAAAACAAGTTTCATGTTGAGAAATCTTTCATCTCCAGTTTCAATGAAGCTGAACAGTTTCCCCCTGCTTCCAGTCTTTGTGCTAAGCTAGGCTAACAATTCCCCCTGCTTCCAGTCTTTGTGCTAAGCTCGGCTAACAATTCTCTCTGCTTCCAGTCTTTGTGTTAAGCTAGGCTAACAATTCTCTCTGCTTCCAGTCTTTGTGCTAAGCTAGGCTAACAATTCCCCCTGCGTCCAGTCTTTGTGCTAAGCTCGGCTAACAATTCTCTCTGCTTCCAGTCTTTGTGTTAAGCTAGGCTAACAATTCTCTCTGCTTCCAGTCTTTGTGCTAAGCTAGGCTAACAATTCCCCCTGCGTCCAGTCTTTGTGCTAAGCTCGGCTAACAATTCTCTCTGCTTCCAGTCTTTGTGTTAAGCTAGGCTAACAATTCTCTCTGCTTCCAGTCTTTGTGTTAAGCTAGGCTAACAATTCTCTCTGCTTCCAGTCTTTGTGCTAAGCTAGGCTAACAATTCCCCCTGCGTCCAGTCTTTGTGCTAAGCTCGGCTAACAATTCTCTCTGCTTCCAGTCTTTGTGCTAAGCTCGGCTAACAATTCTCTCTGCTTCCAGTCTTTGTGCTAAGCTAGGCTAACAATTCCCCCTGCTTCCAGTCTTTGTGCTAAGCTCGGCTAACAATTCTCTCTGCTTCCAGTCTTTGTGCTAAGCTAGGCTAACAATTCTCCCTGCTTCAAGTCTTTGTGCTAAGCTCGGCTAACAATTCTCCCTGCTTCCAGTCTTTGTGCTAAGCTAGGCTAACAATTCTCCCTGCTTCAAGTCTTTGTGCTAAGCTCGGCTAACAATTCTCTCTGCTTCCAGTCTTTGTGCTAAGCTAGGCTAACAATTCTCCCTGCTTCAAGTCTTTGTGCTAAGCTCGGCTAACAATTATCCCTGCTTCCAGTCTTTGTGCTAAGCTAGGCTAACAATTCTCCCTGCTTCCAGTCTTTGTGCAAAACTAGGCTAACAATTCTCCCTGCTTCAAGTCTTTGTGTTAAGCTAGGCAAACAATTCCCCCTGCTTCCAGTCTTTGTGCTAAGCTAGGCTAACAGTTTCCCTCTGCTTGCAGTCTTTGTGCTAAGCTAGGCTGACAGTCCCCCTTGCTTCAAGTCAAACAGTTTATTGGACTAAAAGAGGTTTGAGTTTTGTCTGGAGCATCAGGTTTTCCTCTGTCCCCCTCAGGTCCAGGTCTGGTCTCAGAGGCCACCCCGGCGGGCCGTGGTTCTGACGGGTCACCATTTGGTCTCTGACCCTGAGGTCCAGCTGTACCAGCAGGTCCTGCAGCAGATGGACTACGAGGTCCAGCTGTCCAGATACGCCGAGACCAGCACCCTCCTCCGAGCCGACCACGGTAACAAACTGTGTGTGTGTGTGTGTGTGTGTGTGTGTGTGTCTGTCTGTGTGTCTGTGTGTGTGTGTCTGTGTGTCTGAGTGTGTGTGTGTCTGCGTGAGTGTGTGTGTGTGTGTGTGTGAGTGTGTGTGTGTCTGCGTGAGAGTGTGTGTGTCTGTGTGTGTGTGTGTGTCTGCGTGAGTGTGTGTGTGTGTGTGTCTGTAGTTTACTGCTGGGTGGAGACTTCCTGTCCCACTAACAGAGCAGCTGCAGGTCAGAACGTAAACACACTTTTTAAAGTGACAGAATCATGTGACTATGATGTCACTATGACAAACCTTCATCAACATCATCTTCCTCACACTGGGTGTAGTTTTGTGGGGTCGGAGCTTCAGGGCTCAGCAGACCAGCATGTGGTCCAGAACCTTGATGAGGATCCACTATCGTTGATGAGTCAGCTGTTTGTTCAGTTACTGACCAGGTCACAGCGTAAACAACAGGTGTGTCTGATGATTGACAGCTGAGTACACAGAGGGGGGCGGGGCCTGATGTTTCTACCAGCAGGTGAAGAAGAAGAAGAAGAAAGAGACTTTTATAACCTTCATGAATCACAGACTGAACAGCTGATCTTTACTCACATGGTTCAGTCCATCAGCGGTGGACTGAACCATGTGATCATGTGGTTCAGTCCATATGGTTTTATGTACTTATTATTTATACATTGCTCTATAAAGTGACTCTATAATGTTGCTCTGTCATGTCTGTGTTTTTAAGGAGGAACTTCTCTCCAGAGAACACAGTGGAATGTTTGGTTAAACCTCAGCAGCAGGCTTCCTGTTTCCTGCACAATCACTTCCACATGTTTCCTCTGCCCATATTTGGTCACACGTTTGTTATGACAGGCTGCTTCCTCCCTCTCTCTCTCTCTCTCTCTCTCTCTCTCTCTCTCTCTCTCTCTCTCTCTCTCTCTCTCTCTCTCTCTCTCTCTCTCTCTCTCTCTCTCTCTCTCTCTCTCTCTCTCTCTCTCTCTCTCTCTCTGCCTGCTGCTCTTTATTTATTTAAACTTTATTCAGGTTTTGCTCGACAGCAACATGAAGAATAGTTCATCAACTTGAATCATGTTTCAGTCCAACATGTTTCTTTAACATCCTTCTCTTCGGGTTTGTGATGAGTCTCTCTCGCTCTCTCTCTCTCCCCTAAGGTATCAAGTGTTTTGTCGTTAAAGTCTTTTGTCATTTCTGGAGTCCACCCCTCTGTTTTCTGACATCATGATGATCAGTTTGTTGTTAGAGACTTCCCTCCA
>NC_136655.1:0-60000 GCF_949748355.1 Melanostigma gelatinosum | reverse complement strand
GTTTAGAGAAAGGACGCCTGCCTTGTAAACTCCTATGGGCCTGATTTGAATACAAAGGTTTTGCTCAAGCTGAATCTGCAATTGGGCGACTGCTACCATCATAACTCCATCTGATCATCCACAACATGACTCAAATATCAAAACATGATCAATACTAAAGTAACAACACAGTCATTACTTGAAACTGAAACATGTCCTGTTCATCTTCAAAAGAAGTTGGTTTTCAAAATTGCGAGAATTCCGTCTCGCTCATCATGGGCTGAAGACTAGTCCTGCGATGCTAAATATCCTTTCACAGGCCGCTGAGGCAGGTAGAGGTGTGTTCAGCGTCACAGACAGCTTGCGCACAGCTGCGAAGAATTCCCCGAATGCTGCGCTCTCGCGGCTCCTGTCAATCCGTGTATATAGCTATAGCTAACGTTAGGCAACTAGTGCTGCACAACTGTCAACACTTCCTCAGCTCACTAACTCGCTAGCGATCCACTGGTGTTGGTCTTCGTCACCACCGTCGTTTGTTGCGGGAGTAGCAGGTGCTTCCATTTCTGCTTCCATCATGAAATCAGTCATCGTAGAGTGGAATTATACTCAGGTAGTCGCCCGCTAGCTATAGCATGTAGCATCCTGGGAATCACTGGGAATCAAACACCGCGGCTTTGAGAGCACTTGTTTGCAATTGTGCATTAACGTGATTAACCAATGATTTAACTTGCTGCTAGGACCACTGATTCAACAAACCTGCTTGCTTGCAGTCTGTGTTCCACCACAGTCCCCGACGCTGCTCTCATGATTCATTTTGTTTCTAAAGATAGATTTGATTTTGTAGCGAGTAACGAAGGTTTCAGGGGAAATGTATCGGAGTAAAAGTATCAGTTTTCTTTGCAAAATGTAGTGAAGTAAAAGTAAAAGTAAACATAAATATAAGTAGTAAAGTAAAGTACAGATACCCAAAAAAACTACTTAAGTACAGTAACGAAGTATTTCTACTTCGTTACTATACACCACTGTTAATATCCATAAGTAAAAAATCTTAATAAATGTCACTAGAATATGCACAAATCTGACTTAAATTTTACCTTATTTTTCACGTCTGTCCTTCTCACTTCTCCAATGGTTGTACACTTTGTCCAGGTTGATGGCTTCGTCTGCTTCTTGCTTTGACTTTATGTCGCTGCCCGTTCGTTTCGCCATGATAAGGGTTAGCATTTGCGTCTCGTAACTCCGCCGCACTGTTGATAGCTAGCTAACCTGCACGGCGCGAATGGGCAGGGCAATAGTGTCAATGCTATGATTGGCTGCGTAGCGTAAGTGAACCGAATCGTATCATTGGCTGGACACCTGTCACTCACTGAGTTACGTTGCAAAATAGTACAGAAAACAAAATTATTATTATTATTATTATTGGTTTAATTGATTAGATAAGATTAGGACTAATATTAGATATTAATTAATACGTTTATGTTGAATTTTATTTTATGCGCTGCATAGATTTTCTTGTGCGCTGAGAATGTGCGAGCAGTGCGCGATTGCTCAAGCGCGCAGCTTAGAGGGAACATTGGTGGTGATGATGGTGGTGATGGTGATGATGATGATGGTGGTGATAATGGTGGTGATGATGGTGGTGATGATGATTATGGTGGTGATGATGGTGGTGATGATTATGGTGATGATGATTATGGTGATGGTGGTGATGATGATAATGGTGATGATGATGGTGGTGATGATGGTGATGATGGTGATGATGATGGTGATGATGATTATGGTGGTGATGATGGTGGTGATGATGATTATGGTGGTGATGATAGTGATGATGGTGGTGATGATGATACTGGTGATGATGATGGTGGTGATGATGGTGATGATGGTAGTGATGATGGTGGCGATGATGGTGGTGATGGTGATGATGGTGGTGATGATGGTGGCGATGATGGTGGTGATGATGGTGCTGATGGTGGTGATGGTGGTGATGATGGTGGTGATGATGGTGGTGATGGTGGTGATGATGGGGATGATGGTGGTAATGGTGGTGATGGTGATGGTGGTGATGATGGTGATGGTGGTGATGGTGGTGATGATGGTGGTGATGGTGATGATGGTGGTGATGATGGTGATGATGATGGTGGTGATGATGGTGGTGATGATAGTGGTGATGGTGATGATGGTGGTGATGGTGATGATGGTGGTGATGATGGTGGTGATGGTGGTGATGATGGTGGTGATGATGATACTGGTGATGATGATGGTGGTGATGATGATGGTGGTGATAATGGTGATGATGGTGGTGGTGATGGTGGTGATGATGGGGATGATGGTGGTGATGGTGGTGGTGGTGGTGATGGTGGTGATGATGGTGATGGTGGTGATGATGGTGGTGATGGTGGTGATGATGATACTGGTGATGATGATGGTGGTGATGATGATGGTGGTGATAATGGTGGTGGTGATGGTGGTGATGATGGGGATGATGGTGGTGATGGTGGTGGTGATGGTGATGGTGGTGATGATGGTGATGGTGGTGATGGTGGTGATGATGGTGGTGATGGTGATGATGGTGGTGATGGTGACGATGGTGATGATGATGGTGGTGATGATGGTGGTGATGATGGTGGTGATGGTGATGATGGTGGTGATGGTGATGATGGTGGTGATGATGGTGGTGATGATGGTGATGATGGTGGTGATGATGATACTGGTGATGATGATGGTGGTGATGATGATGGTGGTGATAATGGTGATGATGGTGGTGGTGATGGTGGTGATGATGGGGATGATGGTGGTGATGGTGGTGGTGGTGGTGATGGTGATGATGGTGGTGATGATGATGGTGGTGATGATGGTGGTGATGATAGTGGTGATGATGATGGTGATGATGGTGATGATGGTGGTGATGATGGTGATGGTGGTGATGATGATGGTGATGATGGTGGTGATGATAGTGGTGATGGTGGTGATGATGGGGATGATGGTGGTGATGATGGTGATGATGGTGGTGATGGTGGTGATGATGGGGATGATGGTGGTGATGATGGTGATGATGGTGGTGATGATGGTGGTGATGGTGGTGATGATGGTGGTGGTGATGATGGTGGTGATGGTGGTGATGATGGTGATGATGGTGGTGATGATGGTGATGATGGTGGTGATGATGGTGGTGATGGTGTTGATGATGGTGGTGATGGTGGTGATGATGATGGTGATGATGGTGATGATGGTGGTGATGATGATGATGATGCTGATGGTGATGATGGTGGTGGTGATGATGGTGGTGGTGGTGATGGTGGTGGTGGTGGTGATGGTGATGATGGTGCTGATGATGGTGATGATGATGATCATGGTGGTGATGATAATGGTTGTGGTGGTGATGATGGTGATGGTGGTGATGATGGTGATGATGATGGTGGTGATGATGGTGGTGATGGTGGTGATGATGGTGATGATGATGGCGATGATGGTGGTGATGGTGGTGATGGTGATGGTGGTGATGATGGTGATGATGGTGGTGATGGTGGTGATGGTACTGGTGGTGGTGATGGTGGTGATGATGGTGATGGTGTGGTGGTGATGATGGTGATGATGGTGATGATGATGATGTTTCCTGCAGAACCGATGAGTCAGAAGAACGGACCAATCAGGAGCCAGCTCTGTCTTCTTCTCAAGACTTGACTGAAGGTAGAGTGAATAATATGAAGCTTTTATAAGAACTACATTCCCATAATGCCTTGGGGCCATGTTGACAGTGTGAGGTCTCTGTGTGATTCAGGTCCCTGTGTGGACCCCCTCCTCAGACAGATCTACAGCGACCTCACCCTGATCCCCCCCTTCAGCCCCCGGGTGAAGGAGTACCGGGCCGAGGTGACCTTTGACACGGTGATGGTTAGGATCCGCCCACAGCCCGTCAGCTCAGCCTGTCGGGTCCACCTGGACGAGCACCGAGGACCCAGGTGAGACCAGGACCTCTGACCCTGATCCTGACTCCAGACCCTAGACTCCTGAACACTGACTTGTGACTCTTGACTCTTGTCTCCTGAACACTGACTCTTGACTCTTGACTCCTGAACACTGACTCTTGACTCCTGAACACTGACTCCTGACTCTTGACTCTTGACTCTTGACTCTTGACTCTTGACTCTTGACTCTTGACTCCTGAACACTGACTCCTGAACACTGACTCTTGACTCCTGAACACTTGACTCCTGAACACTGACTCTTGACTCCTGAACACTGACTCCCGACTCCTGAACACTGACTCCCGACTTCTGAACACTGACTCCCGACTTCTGAACACTGACTCCTGACTCCTGAACACTGACTCCTGACTTCTGAACACTGACTTCTGAACACTGACTCCTGAACACTGACTCCTGAACACTGACTCCTGAACACTGACTCCTGAACACTTGACTCCTGAACACTTGACTCTTGACTTCTGAACACTGACTATTGACTCCTGAACACTGACTCCTGACTCTTGACTACTGAACACTGACTCCTGACTCCTGAACACTGACTCCTGACTCCTGAACACTTGACTCATGACTGCTGACTCCTGACTCTTGACTCTTGACTCCTGAACACTGACTCCTGAACACTGACTCCTGAACACTGACTCTTGGCTCCTGAACACTTGACTCTTGACTCCTGAACACTAACTCTTGACTCCTGACTCCTGAACACTGACTCCTGAACACTGACTCCTGGACACTGACTGCTGAACACTTGACTCTTGACTCCTGAACACTGACTCTTGACTCCTGACTCCTGAACACTGACTCCTGACTCCTGAACACTGACTCCCGACTCCTGAACACTGACTCCTGACTTCTGAACACTGACTCCTGAACACTGACTCCTGACTTCTGAACACTGACTCCTGAACACTGACTTCTGAACACTGACTCCTGACTCCTGAACACTGACTCCTGACTCCTGAACACTGACTCCTGACTTCTGAACACTGACTCCTGAACACTGACTCCTAAACACTGACTCCTGAACACTTGACTCCTGACTCCTGAACACGACTCCTGAACACTGACTCTTGACTCCTGACTCCTGAACACTGACTCTTGACTCCTGACTCCTGAACACTGACTCTTGACTCCTGACTCCTGGCTCTTGACCTCACAGCTCAGAGTATTGAGTTCAGGTTCTTCGTCTTTGTCTTCGCCTCATTTCTTTACGTCTGACTCAAAGTTGTTGATGATGAAGATAAAACGTCTCTCTTCATCTCCAGGATGGCGAACTACCCGGTCGGCCTCGGCAACAGCCGGATCAGCATCCTGGTGACGGACGATGATGGCGAGCCGGAGTCCGTCGTCATGACGATCTACACCGTCCGCGTGTACCGGGAGAGCCGGCCCAGTCTGCCGATGTTCGGCGATCACGTGACCTGCGGCTTCGTGCAGGTACGTCAGCCGCTCTCCTATTGGCTGCTGGGCTGTGGGCGGGGGGGGGGGGGCAGGATGTGATGTCAGGTGGTCAGGTCATAAATAACGATGACTCATCATTTAAATTCTGCCATCTGAGCCGAGCGGTGATGTCATAACATTTAACATAATTAATCCAGTTTTATTTTTTTATTTTAGATTTGTTTTCATCCAAACACACAAACACAAACTAGGCAAAAACAACAAATAACAATAAAAAAGAAGGAAAATAAATCAAATAAAAAATTAAATTAGAACCCAAATTAATCCAATTCATTTATTTAAATAAAAGATATTTACATTTTTATTCGTCCAAACACACAGATACAAAAAGTAGGCAAAATAAAAAATGTAACAACAAAAATATTTTAAAAAACAGTAGAATGAATAAATAAATAAAAAGGAAAATAAACTAAATATATATGTTTTAATCCAGTAAAAATAATTAATCCAGTTTAATTTGTAAAGGTTAACATCTGGACTTCACATCTGTTTGAAACCTTCTTCAGTATGACGTCATCTGTGTCATCTTCCTCTTCATCAGAGCTGCAGTTCAACCAGCAGGTGACAGCGTAACACTCAGAGTTTAATCTTTTACTCTGAAAAACAGCCTCTCACCTTCAAAATAAAACTCTTCAAATTAAACACAAATCAACGAGTTTCAAAAAGAATAATATGTTTCTGGATTTCATGACACCCTTCAACATGTGTTTATTCTAAGTTTGTAATGACAAAATACTTCCTGTTGTTTTTATTGTTGACCAAGTTTATTTCTCTCATTATTTTGTGAATAATTTATATATTCATGAATAAATATATCATGAATAGATAACAATTTAAAATGCATTAGTTACTCTCGATATATTTAAAAACAACAAAATGAACATTTCGACCTCAATATTTAATATTTTGTTTATTTAATATGTTCATAAAACAAAGTCTATCTATTCATCATAAAAACTGTTTATTCAGAATAAAGTCTCATTAATATTCTGCTACACAAATTAAATATTAATCTTCATGATAAAAGTGAAATCATTCCAAAAACTAGAATAATGAAAATGAAGTTACATCAATTTATATATATATATATATATATATATATATATATATATATATATATATATATATATATATATATATATATATATATATATATATATATATATATATATATATATGATATAAACAAACCCTTCTTTAATCGTCTTTATTATTTAATATGTCATCTTTAATCTTTATTATTTAACTTTATTACTATTTAACTGTATTCACATTTCTTTAACCTGCAGATGAATGAAGACTCATTGAGACATTAATGTTACATTTAAATGAGAGAAAAACTGAAATAAACTATAAATATAAATCTGAAGTAATTTCATCACAAAAACATTCTGGATTATTTCTTTGTTTGAGTCACAACAACAACCCTCTGAAACATAAACAGGGTTCAATATTCAATGACCACGTTTATCCATCACACAAAGAGGTCTTGAGTTCTGGGTCTTTAGTTCTGGGTCCTGGTCTCTGGGTCTTTAGTTCTGGGTCCTGGTCTCTGGGTCTTTAGTTCTGGGTCCAGGT
Source organism: Melanostigma gelatinosum (assembly GCF_949748355.1). NCBI lineage: Eukaryota > Metazoa > Chordata > Actinopteri > Perciformes > Zoarcidae > Melanostigma > Melanostigma gelatinosum. The sequence goes on along the minus strand of NC_136655.1, from coordinate 52,996 downwards.
CTCTGGGTCTTTAGTTCTGGGTCCTGGTCTCTGGGTCTTTAGTTCTGGGTCCAGGTCTCTGGGTCTTTAGTTCTGGGTCCAGGTCTCTGGGTCTTTAGTTCTGGGTCCTGGTCTCTGGGTCTTGGTCTCTAGGTCCTAGTCTTGGTCTCTGGGTCTTGGTCTCTAGGTCTTGGTCTCTAGGTCTTGGTCTTGGTCTCTAGATCTTGGTCTCTAGGTCCTGATCTCGGTCCCGGTCTTGGTCTTCGGATCTTGGTCTTCAGGTCTTGGTCTCTAGGTCTTGGTCTCTAGGTCTTGGTCTTGGTCTCTAGATCTTGGTCTCTAGGTCCTGATCTCGGTCCCGGTCTTGGTCTTCGGATCTTGGTCTTCAGGTCTTGGTCTCTAGGTCTTGGTCTCTCAGTCCTGGTCTTGGTCTCTAGGTCTCTAGTTTCCTGGTCTTCAGGTCTTGGTCTCTAGGTCTTGGTCTTCAGGTCTTGGTCTTCAGGTCTTGGTCTCTAGGTCTTGGTCTCTCTGTCCTGGTCTTGGTCTCTAGGTCTCTAGGTCCTGGTCTTCAGGTCTTGGTCTCTAGGTCTTGATCTTCAGGTCTTGGTCTTCAGGTCTTGGTCTCTAGGTCTTGGTCTCTCTGTCCTGGTCTTGGTCTCTAGGTCTCTAGGTCCTGGTCTTCAGGTCTTGGTCTTCAGGTCTTGGTCTCTAGGTCTTGGTCTTCAGGTCTTGGTCTTCAGGTCTTGGTCTCTAGGTCTTGGTCTCTCAGTCCTGGTCTTGGTCTCTAGGTCTCTAGGTCCTGGTCTTCAGGTCTTGGTCTCTAGGTCTTGGTCTTCAGGTCTTGGTCTCTCGGTCCTGGTCTTGGTCTCTAGGTCCTGGTCTTCAGGTCCTCTCTGTGTGATGAAGACCGGCGGCGGTGCGTTTGATGTCCTCAGTGGGTGCTCTGTGTCGTGGCGCGGCGGTCCAGCGGCGGTCCAGCGGCGGTCCAGCGGCGGTCCAGCGCTGGTCCAGCGGTGGTCCAGCGCTGGACCAGCGGCGGTCCAGCGGCGGTCCAGCGGTGCTGATCTCAGAGCAGCGTCCCGAGTGTTTGAGAGCTGACTCTGACTCTCAGGTACGAACAAGAAAATCCCTGTTAAGTTTTCTTCTCTCACTTTGTTGTGAACTGAGATGCCGCCGTGCAGAATGTGACGCCGCCGTGAAGAAACCTGCGTGTGTGTGTGTGTGACGGCCCCTCTGAAGTCGGGTCCAGACCCGGCGGCTCCCACGGGGCCCCGAGCTGAGGTGTCCTGGTTTACTTTACCGCTGACCTCTGACCAGGAGAGGAGGACGCTGGCCAGAGATCTGTGGAACAAGAGAAGAAGAAGAAAGCTTTGATTTAAGGGAGAGAAGAAGAAGAACGCTTTGATTTAAAAGAGAGAAGAAGAGGATGAAGAACGCTTTGATTTCAGGGAGAGAAGAAGAAGAACACTTTGATTTCAGGGAGAGAAGAAGAAGAACACTTTGATTTCAGGGAGAGAAGAAGAAGAAGAAGGCTTTGATTTAAGGGAGAGAAGAAGAAGAAGAACACTTTGATTTAAGGGAGAGAAGAAGAAGATTATGAACGCTTTGATTGAAAGGAGAGAAGAAGAAGAACGCTTTGATTTAAAAGAGAGAAGAAGAAGATGAAGAATGCTTTGATTTAAGGGAGAGAAGAAGAAGAACACTTTGATTTAAGGGAGAGAAGAAGAAGAAGAACAACAACAACAACAACAACAACACTTTGATTTGAGGGAGAGAAGAAGAAGATGATGAACGCTTTGATTGAAAGGAGAGAAGAAGAACGCTTTGATTTAAAGGAGAGAAGAAGAAGAAGAACGCTTTGATTTAAAAGAGAGAAGAAGAAGAACGCTTTGATTTAAAAGAGAGAAGAAGAAGAACGCTTTGATTTAAAAGAGAGAAGAAGAAGAAGAACAACACTTTGATTTAAAAGAGAGAAGAAGAAGATGAAGAATGCTTTGATTTAAAAGAGAGAAGAAGAAGATGAAGAACGCTTTGATTTAAAGGAGAGAAGAAGAAGAAGAAAGAAGTCAATAATGAGAAGAAGAAGAAGAAGAAGAATGCTTTGATTTACAGGTTTCCTTGTATTGATCCAGGAGACACCAGATCACTGTCACGTCATCAAATTCAAAACATCAATAAAATAAAACGACTCATCCAAACAGAAAAATATCAACTTGTCATACATGAACGATCAGCTCTCCCTCTGCCCCCTGATGTAAAGGAGAGAAGAAGTTAAAACAAAAAAATCAGCTTCATTTAATAAACATTGAGACTGAAAATATAAATATATTTGTATAGGTATGTATATAAGTATAAGTAAATGGTATAAATGTCCTGTTAATATATATGTATATAATGTTAAAGAGTCCTCTGTGTCTTTCAGGATTGTGGTCTTCCGGTCCAGCCTGGTCGGTCTTGTGGTCTCCAGCCTCTCATCAGGACCCAGAGTTCACTTCAGACCTGCAGCTCAGGACACGTACCAGGTCTGATGTCACTTCCTGTCACCTGTGAAGACACAATGACACGTTCACATTGTTCTTTGTTACACTGGATGTATTTAACTCTGTCTCTGTCTCACCTGTCTGTCTCTCTCTGTCTCACCTTTCTGTCTCTGTCTCACCTGTCTGTCTCTCTCTCACCTGTCTGTCTCTCTCTCACCTGTCTGTGTCTCTCTCACCTGTCTGTCTCTCTCTCACCTGTCTGTCTCTCTGTCTCACCTGTCTGTCTCTCTCTCACCTGTCTGTCTCTCTGTCTCACCTGTCTGTCTCTCTCTCACCTGTCTGTCTCTCTGTCTCACCTGTCTGTCTCTCTCTCACCTGTCTGTCTCTCTCTCACCTGTCTGCCTCTCTCTCTCTCTCACCTGTTTGTCTCTCTCTCTCACCTGTCTGTCTCTCTCTCACCTGTCTGTCTCTGTCTCACCTGTCTGTCTCTGTGTCTCACCTGTCTGTCTCTCTCTTACCTGTCTGTCTCTGTCTCACCTGTCTGTCTCTCTCTCACCTGTCTGTCTCTCTCTCACCTGTCTGTCTCTCTGTCTCACCTGTCTGTCTCTCTCTCACCTGTCTGCCTCTCTCTCTCTCTCACCTGTCTGTCTCTCTCACCTGTCTGTCTCTGTGTCTCACCTGTCTGTCTCTCTCTTACCTGTCTGTCTCTGTCTCACCTGTCTGTGTCTCTCTCACCTGTCTGTCTCTGTCTCACCTGTCTGTGTCTCTCTCACCTGTCTGTCTCTGTCTCACCTGTCTGTGTCTCTCTTACCTGTCTGTCTATCTCTCTCACCTATCTCTCTCTCTCTCACCTGTCTGTCTCAGGTCGGTGGGTGGTCCCGTGTCTCAGCTGTTCTGACAACAGGACGTGTGATTGGAGGGAGGTTGCTTGGCAACCAGACAGCTGTTATCACCCGTTGGTGGACCGCCCCCTTCTGCAGGACTGTCTGACGGACAGGAAGGTGAGTTCAGCTCAGACCAAACACTGATTGATTGAAACATCTGCTTCAACATGTGGTCCAACATGTGGTCCAACATGTGGTCTACTATGTGGCCTAACACCTGATCCAACACGTGGTCCAACACCTGGTCAGCAATCTGAATCCTCCCGTCTCTCCTCAGGTGTTGTTTATCGGCGACTCAACCAATCGTGGGATGATGTACTTCCTGATGGAGCGGGTGAACTCCAGTCTGGAGGACTGGGGGAAGGCTCACGACACGCTGGTCTACAGGAACCTGAACGGGGGCCAGACTCTGGTGAGCTACTCGTATTATCCTCAGTTCTGGATGGAGAAGAACCAGAGGCCCACCTTCAGACAGGCTCTGCTGCAGCTGATCGACAGGTGAGAGGGGACACCTGGAGAGGTCCTCAGAGGACATGCAACGTTCTCCTGCTGATGACTTTTCTCCCTGAAGGTCTCGACCTCTGGTGAACTCTAACCTGACGGTCCTGGTGGTGGGAGGAGTCCAGTGGCTCAACACCAATCACCTGAGGACAGTCAGAGAGGTGCTGAACAGGTGAGCAGCTGACACATCCAATGAAACCAAAGCAGTCACAACTTACATTCAAGTACGATTTAAAAATGTACTTTTATTTGTGTTTATTTGCAAAAGAAGATTCTCACCAAAAATTGTGTTATTGTAAATTTTCGACATGAGTTTAAGAGATAATTTCATAGATATGTTCTAGCCATAGACTTCTACTGAGGAGAACATGTTAGTGTCTTTTCTACCAACAAGATCATCACTGAAGATGAGCTCCAGAACAGAGTGGGAACCCTGGGACCATGAACCAGGAACCACGTTTTCTTTAGACCTTCTTTGCTGTTTGTTTCATGTGTAAACAACAGTATCATCAGCGTACAGGTTCACATCCACGCAGAAGCTCAAAACCAGAGAACCTAAACCTGATCCCTGTGGAACTCCTGTTCTGATTGTCATGTAAAAACTCCTGTTCGACCTTTACGGGGTGTGGTGGAGCCCTGAAACTCCACTGGTCCAATACTGTAGACTGTACAGATGCTAAAGTTATGGGGCTATCAAAGTCAGGATTGTGGTTTCTATGACACCTACTCCTCCTCCTCCTCCTCCTCCTCCTCCTCCTCCTCCTCAGAGAGTCCCTCAGTGACGTCCTGGTGCTGGTGAAATCTTTGGGGATGGGGTTCCATCTTCCTGTTGACGGGATCCGGTCTCTCAGTCTGGTACGTTCACGTTTCATGTCCGGCATCACGTTTAAAAAAAAGCTCTTCTGTACTCTGAAGGACTTAAAATGGATCTGTTCTTTCAGAAAGAGGTCCAGGATCTCTACAGAGAGAACCAGAACATCATCACCGCAGCAAAGCATCATGGGTACGAGGTGATTGACACCTTCAGCATCACGATGGGTCGGTACAAAGAGTTCCTGCAGGGACGATGTGCCTGCCACTTTCATGAGGTGATAGAGTTTGATATGTCAGATAATAATGTTTATTCATCCTTTAAATACGAAACATAATAAGAGGAATCAAAGTACAACTCTTCAATCTCAATGAACCTCGTTGAAGAACATCTGACTCTTCTTCTGCTGTAACAGGTGGAGAAGTTCTGGTCCTCCGGGCTCTCAGACGACACAACGGACCAGGAGGCGTGGCCTAAAGGTTCGTCCTATCACGTGAGAGGACCAGTGAACCAGGTGTACTCTGAGATCCTGCTGAGTCGCCTGTGTTCTAAAACCAGAAACAGAACACCTGAGAGAGAGTGAGTGTGTGTGTGTGTGTGTGTGTGTGTGGAGGATCAATGGAGCTCTGCTGAAGGATGAATAGAAGTAGAGCTTGTACTTTACTAATGGTCTTGTGATTCTCAACGAGTTCTTAAAGTGACAAAGGAACATCTGTACACATTTCTCTTCATTCATGCTGATGTTTCAGCTGCTTTGTAATGATTCTGCTGTTATGGATGCTAACTAGCCACTGGTGCCTACTTTGTAGATTTTGATCCTTGCTAGCTGTTTCTAATGCATTGTAGCTTGTCTGTGATGCATACTAACGAGTTTATTATGCATACTAACTAGTTTATTGTGCATACAAATTAGTTTGTAATACACTAACTACTTTTTGTGCACAATAGTCTCTGATGCATACTTACTAGGTTTAGTGAACAATAACTTGTCTCTGATGCATACTTACTAGGTTTAGTGAACAAGAACTAGTCTCTGATGCATACTTACTAGGTTTAGTGAAATAGTCTCTGATGCATACTTACTAGGTTTAGTGAACAATAACTAGTCTCTGATGCATACTTACTAGGTTTAGTGAACAATAACTAGTCTCTGATGCATACTTACTAGGTTTAGTGAACAATAACTAGTCTCTGATGTATACTTACTAGGTTTAGTGAACAATAACTAGTCTCTGATGCATACTTACTTGGTTTAGTGAACAAGAACTAGTCTCTGATGCATACTTACTAGGTTTAGTGAACAATAACTAGTCTCTGATGCATACTTACTAGGTTTAGTGAACAATAACTAGCCTCTGATAAATACTTACTAGGTTTAGTGAAATAGTCTCTGATGCATACTTACTAGGTTTAGTGAAATAGTCTCTGATGCATACTTACTAGGTTTAGTGAAATAGTCTCTGGTGCATACTTACTAGGTTTAGTGAACAATAACTAGTCTGATGCATACTTACTAGGTTTAGTGAAATAGTCCCTGATGCATACTTACTAGGTTTAGTGAACATTAACTAGTCTCTGATGCATACTTACTAGGTTTAGTGAACAAGAACTAGTCTCTGATGCATACTTACTAGGTTTAGTGAACAATAACTAGTCTCTGATGCATACTTACTAGGTTTAGTGAACAATAACTAGTCTCTGATGCATACTTACTAGGTTTAGTGAACAAGAACTAGTGTCTGATGCATACTTACTAGGTTTAGTGAACAATAACTAGTCTCTGATGCATACTTACTAGGTTTAGTGAACAATAACTAGTCTCTGATGCATACTTACTAGGTTTAGTGAACAATAACTAGTCTGATGCATACTTACTTGGTTTAGTGAACAATAACTAGTCTCTGATGCATACTTACTAGGTTTAGTGAACAATAACTAGTCTGATGCATACTTACTTGGTTTAGTGAACAATAACTCGTCTCTGATGCATACTTACTAGGTTTAGTGAACAATAACTAGTCTCTTATGCATACTTACTTGGTTTAGTGAACAATAACTCGTCTCTGATGCATACTTACTAGGTTTAGTGAAATAGTCTCTGATGCTGACCTGATCAGTTTTTCTGCATCTGCGGTCAGAGGAACATCCTTAGTAATATTATAGAGGATTCATATTTATAGATATCATATTTAATCACTTTGTCTTTCTCTGCCTCTTCCATATGTATGTATATGTATAAGCCTCAGTTATTGACTTTATTTTGTATATCAGATAATATTCAGAACCAAAGAAATGTCTTATTGATTCTCTGCTTATGTTTCTATATTTTTCTACTGATGTATATCTCCAAACATGTTTACATGCTTTATATGAATGTTGTGATTCTCCTCTTTAAAATATGAAAATGACAATTTATCAACAGCAAAATGATTTATTTTACTATATTTTTCACAAAACTCTTTATTGTATTTCATGAATGTTAAAGAATCTCTTTTCAAATATTTTTTCTACTTTAAACTTTCACAAATTCACCTTTTTAAAAAACTGTGTAAATTGTGTTTTTATACATTTTAATATATCTATTGCCATAAAAGTTCTAAGTATCATAAAACTGCGTTTTATCAACTGCTGTTGTTATCTTTGAACTTTCTCTTTTATCTCTGTCTTCATCACTTTATGGCTTCATCACTTTCTCTTCATGTCTTCATCACTTTCTCTTTATGTCTTCATCAATTTATCTCTTCATGTCTTCATCACTTTATGGCTTCATCACTTTCTCTTCATGTCTTCATCACTTTATGTCTTCATCACTTTCTCTTTTATCTCTTTATGTCTTCATCACTTTATCTCTTTATGTCTTCATCACTTTCTCTTTTATCTCTTTATGTCTTTATGTCTTCATCACTTTCTCTTTTATCTCTTTATGTCTTCATGTCTTCATCACTTTCTCTTTTGTCTCTTTATGTCTTCATCACTTTATCTCTTTATGTCTTCATCACTTTCTCTTTTATATCTTTATGTCTTTATGTCTTCATCACTTTCTCTTTTATCTCTTTATGTCTTCATCACTTTATCTCTTCATGTCTTCATCACTTTATGTCTTCATCACTTTCTCTTTTATCTCTTTATGTCTTCATCACTTTATCTCTTTGTCTTCATCACTTTCTCTTTTATCTCTTTATGTCTTCATGTCTTCATCACTTTCTCTTTTATCTCTTTATGTCTTCATCACTTTATCTCTTTATGTCTTCATCACTTTATCTCTTTGTCTTCATCACTTTCTCTTTTATCTCTTTATGTCTTCATCACTTTCTCTTTTATCTCTTTATGTCTTTATGTCTTCATCACTTTCTCTTTTATCTCTTTATCTCTTTATGTCTTCATCACTTTCTCTTTTATCTCTTTATGTCTTCATCACTTTATCTCTTTATGTCTTCATCACTTTCTCTTTTATCTCTTTATGTCTTCATCACTTTCTCTTTTATCTCTTTATGTCTTCATGTCTTCATCACTTTCTCTTTTATCTCTTTATGTCTTCATGTCTTCATGTCTTCATCACTTTCTCTTTTGTCTCTTTTCATCTGATTCGCTTCTCTTTCATTGTGACGGAAGTTCTTTCTTGACTGATGAAGCGGTTTGATGAAGAAGAGAAGCAGTTTGATGTGTTGATGAATGAGATGACGCAGAGAGATATTCTTCTGATGATCAGGAGCGAGTCTGTGTTGGAGCTCGTGTTTCCTGCTTTAGTCGGACCCGTGAACCGAACTCATTTAAAGACGAGACCGGGTGAAGACCAGCAGACTGCCGTTTGTGTCTCTGCTCTTTCTGTCCGTCCAATTAGCGTCCGGCTGTGACGTCATCTTCTGAATATGAATCCCCTACTGGTCCAATGAGGATCCTCCCGGACTGGGACGGACTGGGTCCACTTCACGCGGACAGTCTGCAACGCTTCATATCCCCGTTAATGAACCGAGCCCCGGACTGACCCACGTGCTGCTGGACCGGGTTCTGGTGTGAGACGGACTGAGCGCAGGTAGATGAAGCGGTCATGGAGACCCGGAGCTGTGGAGTCCGACACATGTGCACTCTGACCCTGCTGCTGGTCTCCGTGTGTCCGCTCTGCTGCAGAGCCTCCTGGATGTGAGTAGACCAGAGACCGAGAGGGACCCGCTCCGTTCAGGCCTCGCAAGATCTGATCCGGTTTATGGATCTGATTGACTTCAGAGATCACAAACTTATTTTTCTACGAACACCAGAATCGTGCGCGTGCATCTGAGCTGTCGCGTGCGTTTTACTCTGTAATTCATTTTAACTTGAAGTATTAATTCAATTATTTCTTCATTTAATTCACCGCTTCAGATTATTATTCAAATCCCGTTTTTAAATTCATAGAATCGTCTTTAGAGACGGTTATTAATAAAGACGGTTATTAATAAAGACGGTTATTAATAAAGTCGTTTAAAGTCTAATTTATACATAAATACAACAGATCCACTGTGAACACTGAGCAGGGGCAGTGGTGTATAAAGTACTCAAAAGCCATACTTGAGTAAAAGTAAAGATACCTTACTGGAAAACTACTCAAGTAAAAGTAAAAAGTCACCTCTTAGAATACTACTTGAGTAAAAGTCTTAAAGTATCTGATATTTATTGTACTTAAGTACAAAAGTACTTAAGTATCAAAAGTAATTTTCTGATATTAAATGTACATGATAACCTGTTCATTGAAAGTAAAAGTACAAGTAAATACTGTTAATAAAAAAGCAAAGGGTCAGAATTGTGAGAATGATGAAGTTTATTCTTTGAAGTGCTGTGGCACCATGACCAAGGACATGGAGCTGTGTTGAACATAATTGGGTTGGCTGTGATCCATCCAGGAGCAACAATGTTAAACATAATATATTGTACATAAGTATACTTTTGCATCTACTATGAACTTATCATCATAATTCTCCGTAAAGCAATATGACACTATGAAGGAGTTGTAACAGTGCGTTTATAAGTATGCTCATTAGACTAGAGGATATAGAGGACAAATGCATAATATTATGTTCAGCAAAACATATCCACTTGATGCATCAGGTCAGTGTTTAGAGAAAGGACGCCTGCCTTGTAAACTCCTGTGGGCCTGATTTGAATACAAAGGTTTTGCTCAAGCTGAATCTGCAATTGGGCGACTGCTACCATCATAACTCCATCTGATCATCCACAACATGACTCAAATATCAAAACATGATCAATACTAAAGTAACAACCCAGTCATTACTGGAAACTGAAACATGTCCTGTTCATCTTCAAAAGAAGTTGGTTTTCAAAATTGCGAGAATTCCGTCTCGCTCTTCTTGGGCTGAAGACTAGTCCTGCGATGCTAAATATCCTTTCACAGGCCGCTGAGGCAGGTAGAGGTGTGTTCAGCGTCACACACAGCTTGCACACAGCGGCGAAGAATTCCCCGAATGCTGCGCTCTCGCGGCTCCTGTCAATCCGTGTATACAGCTACAGCTAACGTTAGGCAACTAGTGCTGCACAACTGTCAACACTTCCTCAGCTCACTAACTCGCTAGCGATCCACGGGTGTTGGTCTTCATCACCACCGTCGTTTGTTGCGGGAGTAGCAGGTGCTTCCATTTCTGCTTCCATCATGAAATCAGTCATCGTAGAGTGGAATGCTACTCAGGTAGTCGCCCGCTAGCTTATAGCATGTAGCATCCTGGGCATCACTGGGAATCAAAACACCGCGGCTTTGAGAGCACTTGTTTGCAATTGTGCATTAACGTGATTAACCAATGATTTAACTTGCTGCTAGGACCACTGATTCACCAAACCTGCTGGCTTGCAGTCTGTGTTCCACCACAGTCCCCGACGCTGCTCTCAGGATTCATTTTGTTTCTAAAGATAGATTTGATTTTGTAGCGAGTAACGAAGGTTTCAGGGGAAATGTATCGGAGTAAAAGTATCAGTTTTCTTTGCAAAATGTAGTGAAGTAAAAGTAAAAGTCAACAGAAATATAAGTAGTAAAGTAAAGTACAGATACCCAAAAAAACTACTTAAGTACAGTAACGAAGTATTTCTACTTCGTTACTATACACCACTGAGCAGGGGACAGTGAGACAGTGAGACAGACAGTGAGACAGACAGACAGTGAGACAGTGAGACAGACAGACAGTGAGACAGTGAGACAGACAGACAGACAGACAGTGAGACAGTGAGACAGACAGACAGACAGTGAGACAGACAGACAGTGAGACGGACAGACAGTGAGACAGTGAGACGGACAGACAGTGAGACGGACAGACAGTGAGACAGTGAGACGGACAGACAGTGAGACGGACAGACAGTGAGACGGACAGACAGTGAGACAGTGAGACAGACAGACAGTGAGACGGACAGACAGTGAGACGGACAGACAGTGAGATGGTTAAATATCTGGAATAGAGATTTTATGTTTCTCATATGATTTGTTTTTACCTCATGGTGTTAAATTGTCTTCAAATTGTGTCCGATTAAAATTGGAAGATGAGCTTTTTAATAATTTGAATTAAACTAATCATAATAAAGTTCTGTCATTTATTCTGTCTGACTTTGAGCTGAATCTTTGACGTTAATATAGATTTATGATCAAAATGTCTCTTTAATTCAGAGCACGTGCTCGTCCTCGTTTATAAAGACATTCATCTAAATATATTTAATGTTTAATGTTTCAGCTGAAACTGATTTGTTACATTTACAGAAATAAAACAGTTCACTTTAATAACTAATATTAATAACTTCATATTCTGGAGCTATCTGTATGATTCTAGTATCCTTCATTTCAGGCCTGTGGATGAGTTTTACACAAATATACTATGTGTGTATATATATAATAAATATATATATATACACTATTATATATGATTATAATTAATTATATATAGTAGTTATTATATATATACTAATTATATATATTGTATAAATTATACCTCCTGTTTCTGTCGAGTTGTTTCTGACATTAACACTTTAACATGTTTACACAAAATTATTTCACGCATCTTTATTCTTAATATTTACATTTATTACCAAATGTATCAGAGTTGTCTCCAAACATCAGTTATGTGATAATCTCTAAATCTCAGTTATTATAATCACATATCTATCAGACCTTGTGAACAGAACGGGGTCTTGGTTCTCTGCAGACCGGATCAGTAAACATGTTGTTCTGCAGGCGGTTGGGTTTGACCCCTACCGGACCCCCTGAGGACCAGGACCAGGACTGTGCCGACCTCCCTCTGAGCCCCAGACAGAAGGACTTGTGCAGGAAGAAGCCGTTCCTGCTGCCGGGCGTCCAGAGCGGAGCTCGACTCGCCGTCTCCGAGTGTCAGAGTCAGTTCAGACACGAGAGGTGGAACTGCTCCACCACAGAGGACGCGTCTGTGTTCGGACACGAGCTAACCAGCGGTGAGGACGGTTACCCATGATGCAACGCTTCATGTGAAGCTGGTGGAGGAACTTCAGCTTTCAGGGTTCTTCTAATACTAACCAGAAACTAGTTAGTATGCATCACAAACTAGATAGCATGCATAATAACTAGTTAGTATGCATCAAAAACTAGATAGTATGCATATGAAACTAGTTAGTATGCATCACAAACTAGTTAGTATGCATCATAAACTAGATAGTATGCATCACAAACTAGATAGTATGCATAATAACTAGTTAGTATGCATCACAAACTAGATAGCATGCATAATAACTAGTTAGTATGCATCAAAAACTAGATAATATGCATATGAAACTAGTTAGTATGCATCACAAACTAGATAGTATGCATCACAAACTAGATAGTATGCATAATAACTAGTTAGTATGCATCACAAACTAGTTAGTATGCATCATAAACTAGATAGTATGCATAATAACTAGTTAGTATGCATCACAAACTAGATAGTATGCATATGAAACTAGTTAGTATGCATCAGAAATGAGTAAGTATGAACCAGAAACTAGTCTTAATGTTCACAAAAGTACACACTCCGTTCAGAATATTTGAATCTAAGACGGACAAACAAACGTACAGAATAAGTTGAGACAAAACACAAAGATCCAAATGTTCGAATGACCAACTTTACTTTGACTGGTTTTCTTCAGACCTCCAGTGAGAATGACAGAATGTTGTGTTTATGGACAACATGTTAAAAGATGTACGGAAGATTTCTCACAATCACATTTTAGTCTCGTCACATGTTTTAGATATTATATTATAATAATAAGAATATTAGAAGCATGTGCGACGTCATCGGAGATGGACAAAAACTAAACAAATGATAAAGTACTTTAAGTTCTATGAAGATCAGAGCAACTAAATCAAATAGAAAATATGGATTTTACTTTGAAATATCGTTTTGGATTCAGTTTTGTAAGTGAAAGTAAAATCACTGAGAGAAGTTTAGGAATATTATTTATGTTTCATGTTGTTTTGGAGTGTTTTCATACTTTTATTCTGACTCTTCATGAGCCGGACTGAAACTGTCACAATCAGGCTTTTGTGTGTTTTCCTGTAGCTCCTCACTCCCTTCACCTGTAATCAGTTCATTCAGTGCACCTGCCAGTCACGCTCACCTCATCAGTTCATTACGCTCACCTGCTCACTCTGCCTCTTCACTATTTAAACCCCGGCCTCACACGCACCAGGTCACGATGTGTTTTTCCCTACACGTCCGGTTCCCCAGTCTGCCTGTTTCGCCGTGTCCTGCCGGATTCCCCCCTCGGCTCTTGTTTGGTCCTTGGATTCCCTGTTTGTTTTTTGGTTTGTTCATTGAACCTTTTTTCACTTCACCTGACTGTCTGCACTTGAGTCCTCATTATGTCCCGTGACAGAAACTTGTTTGTTTGTCAGTGATCAGTTTGACCTGGAGAGACTCGATCAGTACAAGAGGTTTCCACCCCGTCTGACGTCACACTGACCCCCTCTGACGTCACACTGACCCCCTCTGACGTCACACTGACCCCCTCTGACGTCACACTGACCCCCTCTGACGTCACACTGACCCCTCTGACGTCACACTGACCCCCTCTGACGTCACACTGACCCCCTCTGACGTCACACTGACCCCCTCTGCCGTCCTGTAGGAACTAAAGAAACGGCCTTCATCTACGCGATGATGGCCGCGGGGCTGGTCCACGGCGTCACGCGCTCCTGCAGTCAGGGAAACATGACGGAGTGCAGCTGCGACACTCGGCTGCAGGGCGGCGGCTCGCAGGTGGAGGGATGGCACTGGGGGGGCTGCTCGGACCACATCGAGTACGCGATCTGGTTCAGCCGCAAGTTCATCGATAACACCGTCAAAAACACGTCGACGACCAGCGGAGGATACACACTGAGCACCATGAACCAGCACAACAGTGAGACTGGACGACAGGTGAGGACGACACAAAACGTATTGTTTCTGGTGTAAGTTACACAAGTACACTTGACTCGTAACTTGTTGGTCTTGACTTGTAACTTGTTGCTATTGACTCGTAACTTGTTGCTATTGACTCGTAACTTGTTGCTATTGACTCGTAACTTGTTGCTATTGACTCGTAACTTGTTGCTATTGACTCGTAACTTGTTGCTATTGACTCGTAACTTGTTGCTGTTGACTTGTAACTTGTTGGTCTTGACTCGTAACTTGTTGACTTGTAACTTGTTGGTCTTGACTTGTAACTTGTTGCTATTGACTCGTAACTTGTTGGTCTTGACTTGTAACTTGTTGGTATTGACTCGTAACTTGTTGGTATTGACTCGTAACTTGTTGCTATTGACTCGTAACTTGTTGCTATTGACCCGTAACTTGTTGCTATTGACTTGACTTGTAACTTGTTGGTCTTGACTTGTAACTTGTTGGTCTTGACTTGTAACTTGTTGGTCTTGACTTGTAACTTGTTGGTCTTGACTTGTAACTTGTTGGTCTTGACTCGTAACGTGATGCTCTTGACTCGTAACTTGTTGGTCTAGACTCGTAACTTGTTGACTTGTAACTTGTTGACTTGTAACTTGTTGACTTGTAACTTGTTGGTCTTGACTCGTAACTTGTTGCTATTGACTCGTAACTTGTTGCTAGTGACTCGTAACTTGTTGCTATTGACTCGTAACTTGTTGCTATTGACTCGTAACTTGTTGCTATTGACTCGTAACTTGTTGCTATTGACTCGTAACTTGTTGCTATTGACTCGTAACTTGTTGCTATTGACTCGTAACTTGTTGCTATTGACACGTAACTTGTTGACTTGTAACTTGTTGGTCTTGACTCGTAACTTGTTGACTTGTAACTTGTTGGTCTTGACTTGTAACTTGTTGCTATTGACTCGTAACGTGTTGGTCTTGACTCGTAACTTGTTGGTCTTGACTCGTAACTTGTTGGTATTGACTCGTAACTTGTTGCTATTGACTCGTAACTTGTTGCTATTGACCCGTAACTTGTTGCTATTGACTTGACTTGTAACTTGTTGGTCTTGACTTGTAACTTGTTGGTCTTGACTTGTAACTTGTTGGTCTTGACTTGTAACTTGTTGGTCTTGACTTGTAACTTGTTGGTCTTGACTCGTAACTTGTTGGTCTTGACTCGTAACTTGTTGCTATTGACTCGTAAC
Organism: Melanostigma gelatinosum; assembly: GCF_949748355.1. Lineage (NCBI taxonomy): Eukaryota > Metazoa > Chordata > Actinopteri > Perciformes > Zoarcidae > Melanostigma > Melanostigma gelatinosum. Next base: position 37,733 of record NC_136655.1, on the reverse strand, counting down.
TTGTTGCTATTGACTCGTAACTTGTTGCTATTGACTCGTAACTTGTTGCTATTGACTCGTAACTTGTTGCTATTGACTCGTAACTTGTTGCTATTGACTCGTAACTTGTTGCTATTGACTCGTAACTTGTTGCTATTGACTCGTAACTTGTTGGTCTAGACTCGTAACTTGTTGGTCTAGACTTGTAACTTGTTGACTTGTAACTTGTTGACTTGTAACTTGTTGGTCTTGACTTGACTCGTAACTTGTTGGTATTGACTCGTAACTTGTTGGTATTGACTCGTAACTTGTTGGTATTGACTCGTAACGTGATGCTCTTGACTCGTAACGTGATGCTCTTGACTCGTAACTTGTTGGTCTTGACTCGTAACTTGTTGGTCTTGACTCGTAACTTGATGGTCTTGACTCGTAACTTGATGATCGTGACTCGTAACTTGATGATCGTGACTCGTAACTTGTTGCTATTGACTCGTAACTTGTTGCTATTGACTCGTAACTTGTTGCTATTGACTCGTAACTTGTTGCTATTGACTCGTAACTTGTTGCTATTGACTCGTAACTTGTTGCTATTGACTCGTAACTTGTTGCTATTGACTCGTAACTTGTTGCTATTGACTCGTAACTTGTTGCTATTGACTCGTAACTTGTTGCTATTGACTTGACTTGTAACTTGTTGCTATTGACTCGTAACTTGTTGCTCTTGACTCGTAACTTGTTGCTCTTGACTCGTAACTTGTTGGTCTTGACTCGTAACTTGTTGGTATTGACTCGTAACTTGTTGGTATTGACTCGTAACTTGTTGCTATTGACTCGTAACTTGATGGTATTGACTCGTAACTTGATGGTATTGACTCGTAACTTGTTGGTCTTGACTCGTAACTTGTTGGTCTTGACTCGTAACTTGTTGGTCTTGACTCGTAACTTGTTGGTCTTGACTCGTAACTTGTTGCTCTTGACTCGTAACTTGTTGCTCTTGACTCGTAACTTGTTGCTCTTGACTCGTAACTTGTTGCTCTTGACTCGTAACTTGTTGCTCTTGACTCGTAACTTGTTGCTCTTGACTCGTAACTTGTTGCTCTTGACTCGTAACTTGTTGCTCTTGACTCGTAACTTGTTGCTCTTGACTCGTAACTTGTTGGTCTTGACTCGTAACTTGTTGTCTTGACTCGTAACTTGTTGCTATTGACTCGTAACTTGTTGGTCTTGACTCGTAACGTGATGCTCTTGACTCGTAACTTGAAGGTAAGTTAAATGAACCCTATCTGTGTCCTTCAGGCGATCGTCAGGACGATGGCGACTCACTGCCGTTGTCATGGCGTCTCTGGATCTTGTGCGGTGAAGACGTGTTGGAAGACGGTTGCGGCCTTCGAGCACATCGGCGCGTACCTGAAGGAGCGGTACGAGCACAGCGTTCAGGTGTCTGACCGGTCGAGGAGGAAGGTGAGGAGGAAGGATCAGCGACGCCTCCCCGTTGACACTCACCAGCTCATCTTCTTCAACAAGTCTCCGAACTACTGCCTGGCAGACCGGCGGCGGGGCGTCGCCGGCACCAGAGGACGCCGCTGCAACCGGACGTCCGCCGGCTCCGACAGCTGCGTCCTGCTGTGCTGCGGCCGAGGATACAACACTCACCTGGTGAGACACGTCCAACGCTGCGAGTGCAAGTTCGTCTGGTGCTGCTACGTCCACTGCAGGCGCTGCGAGAGCATGAATGACATGCACACCTGTAAATAAAGACCTGAACACACCTGTAAATAAAGACCTGAACACACCTGAACATGAAGACAGCAACACACCTGGACGTGAAGACAGCAACACACCTGGACGTGAAGACAGCAACACACCTGGACGTGAAGACAGCAACACACCTGGACATGAAGACAGCAACACACCTGGACATGAAGGGACATTTGATTTTTCTTGATTTGAACGGTTTTTGCAGGAAACCAGGAGAATCTGATGTTCAGCCTGATTCTATTATTGACTTCAATAAGAGCTGAGATCAACTTCCACAATGTTTATCATATGAATTAACAGAGAAAATTATGAAGTTAAAATGTTCTCGTTGATCGTGAAGCTGATAATCTGAATGTAAATATTATTAATAAACTAAATTAAACTTCAGAAGATCTGAAACTTTATTTTATCACTTCCGACTAAAACACTTTATTCTGGAACAAATAAATATTAAAATGAGCTCAAATCAAATATCTTCATTATGTTTATCGTGGTGTTTGTTGTTGTTGTTGTTGTTGTTGTTATTATTATTATTATTGTTTCCAGGAAGCTGCAGTGACACCTGGTGGACAAAGTGGACTTTTATTCTGAAAACATTTCAAACATAAATCATTATGAAGAATAAACAGCAGAACATGATTAAGAATAACAAAAAATACATCTTCCGAATAAATAAATATGAAAAGAAGAAATCGGATGTTTGTGGTGCTAATATATGTGTGTATATACGTATACATATACGTATATGTATATATGTATGTATACGTATACATACATATACGTATACATACATATATACGTATATGTATACGTAATATATGTGTGTGTGTGTGTGTGTGTGGAGGAGGAGGAGCAGGATGAGCAGCAGGAGGAGGACTGGATGGTGAAAAGGAGGAGACTCGGTGAGGAACAGATCACAGATCAGAAGTCATGGAGTGGGGTCAGAGTTTAAAGCTGCTGTTTGTCTCTCTGATGATGATGAAGATGAAGATGAAGATGACCTCAGCTGCATCACAACAGGTAGATTAATTTATTCATTATTTACTCATTTTACTCACTGATTATATTTCTGGTTACAAAGTTCATCAAACATGAGAAGTTGAGATGAAAGTGAATGAAACGAGCTGAGCTCTGGAGTGGGAAGCTGCTGATTTGAACAAATGATTGATGTCATTTGTACATATATTAGCACCACAAACATCCGATTTCTTCTTTTCATATTTATTTATTTGGAAGATGTATTTTTTGTTATTCTTAATCATTGTAGGTTGTAGTTTGTAGTTTGCAGGTTGTAGTTTGCAGGTTGTAGGTTGTAGGTTGTAGTTTGTATGTTGTAGGTTGTAGTTTGTTGGTTGTAGGTTGTAGTTTGTAGTTTGCAGGTTGTAGTTTGTAGGTTGTAGTTTGTAGGTTGTAGTTTGCAGGTTGTAGGTTGTAGGTTGTAGTTTGCAGGTTGTAGTTTGCAGGTTGTAGTTTGTAGGTTGTAGGTTGTAGTTTGTAGGTTGTAGTTTGCAGGTTGTAGTTTGTAGGTTGTACTTTGTAGGTTGTAGTTTGTAGTTTGTAGGTTGTAGGTTGTAGGTTGTAGGTTGTGTGTTGTAGTTTGTAGGTTGTACTTTGTAGGTTGTAGTTTGTAGGTTGTAGTTTGTAGTTGATTGGTCGCCTTGTGTTCCAATGAGAGTGAAGAGCTGCTGGTTGTTCTTCACAGAACTTCTGCTCCAGCTCTTCTGTGCTGAGGACTCGGGTGGCGTGTCACTCCTGCACCATCAGCATGTTGATGCCCTGTCTGCCCGGATACCTGCAGACCCCCGGATCCACCGCGCAGGACTGCAGGTGGTCTACTCAGTCCTCAACAAGCACACCTTCAGATACACACTGCACAGTATAAATACACGCTATCTGTATAGTGCAGTACAATGTGTACAGCATTATATCCTTTACTAGATATGTGGATAGATTAGAATATATTATATGTCGATTAGTAATTATATGATAAATAATAAGAGTTCTGTCTCGGTTCAGTTACTTCATCCGGACTCCCAGTCTGAAGCTGCACATCAGCGGCTGCTCCTTCGAGTGCTACAGGGAGGAGGAGCTGACCAGCTGCTGTCCAGGCTTCTGGGGTCCCCACTGTATCGGTGAGTTCAGGAACACACGGGGTTCATCCTCTGGGGAGCAGCACTGGGATCAGCACACACGATGGAGATGTGGAGAGTAGTGGGATTTGATTTTGGCCTGAAGGTGGCGCTAAAGGATGGTGACGGGCTGCTCATCAAGCTTCAAAGCTAAACTAATAACAATAATCATAAAAAAAAAAAAATAATGATAGTAATAATAATAATAATGTCAATATTATGACAATAATGATGATAATATATTCTATTGTCTCATGGAGGAGCAGCATTCCATCATATCTGATATCAATAACTGAATATGAAGAAAAAGAAACGCTGTTAGTTGTCGATGTCTTCAGAGGTTGGACATGTCTTCCCCTCTGGAGAGGACGTGTCCACTGAAGACGAGGCCTCCAGGTGACTCCTGTCACAGGATCAGGGTCAGTCCTGCAGGATGCACACGGTCCTGCAGGAACCAGGACTTCCTTCCTCCCACAGGCAGCAGGACACAATGTGCTGAGTCACACGGAGCGGGACAGACTTCAGCTTGTACTCACAGACACAATGTCCACACGTGTCCTGGGAGTCAAACCAGCAGCTGGTCAGAAGCTCCAGGATCCAATATTAATACAGTTACAAATTCCAGCTGAATTGAATGTTCAGTTCACTGTCGTCAAACTTCACCGAATATGATGATTGACTTTGTGTTTGTATCGCAATCGTGTGGATGAAGTTGATTTAATGTTTGAATCTAGATTTAACATTTCATAATTATATTTAACATTTACATGTCATATTTAGATGCAATGTTTAGATTTCACATTTGTATTTTTTAACAGTTATGTTTTGATTTGATGGAACTCTTTAGTTTTACGTGTAAACATGTAAAGAGTTACATGTTACATGTTGTTGAACACGTGTCACATGTGAGGACAGTGAGCTACACGTCAGAACTAAGAACCTCTGAACTCGATGAGCTCTGAGTGATGTGTTCTCATGATGCAGCTGTAAATGAAGAGAAGGAAACAGAGATGCTTGAAGAAGTGATGACCTGTGGAGATAAGAGAGGGACGGGAGATAGAGATGGGAGAGCAGGAAGTGGAGGGATGATGGAGGGAAGATCTGTTTCCTCTCAGAAAACATCAGAACAACGTCTGCTGACTGTTTCCTGTTCGCAGAGTGTCCGGATCGAGCCGACAGACCCTGCAGGAACCGAGGGCTCTGTTCTGATGGAGCGGGGGGGAACGGGACCTGCAGCTGTCAGGTAGACCACGAACAAGACAGTTAACATCAGTTATTACTCGTGTTACTACAACATCAGTTATTACTCATGTTACTACAACATCAGTTATTACTCATGTTACGACAACATCAGTTATTACTCATGTTACGACAACATCAGTTATTACTCATGTTACTACAACAGCAGTTATTACTCATGTTACTACAACATCAGTTATTACTCATGTTACTACAACATCAGTTATTACTCATGTTACTACAACATCAATTATTACTCATGTTACTACATCAGTTATTACTCATGTTACGACAACATCAGTTATTACTCATGTTACTACAACATCAGTTATTACTCATGTTACTACAACATCAGTTATTACTCATGTTACGACAACATCAGTTATTACTCATGTTACGACAACATCAGTTATTACTCATGTTACTACATCAATTATTACTCATGTTACTACAACATCAGTTATTACTCATGTTACTACAACATCAATTATTACTCATGTTACTACAACATCAATTATTACTCATGTTACTACAACATCAGTTATTACTCATGTTACTACAACATCAGTTATTACTCATGTTACGACAACATCAGTTATTACTCATGTTACGACAACATCAATTATTACTCATGTTACGACAACATCAGTTATTACTCATGTTACTACAACATCAGTTATTACTCATGTTACTACATCAGTTATTACTCATGTTACTACAACATCAGTTATTACTCATGTTACGACAACATCAGTTATTACTCATGTTACTACAACATCAGTTATTACTCATGTTATGACAACATCAGTTATTACTCATGTAGTAACACAAGAACATTACTATTTACAGTAATGTGTGTGTGCACGTGTGTGTTGTGTGTACGTGCGTGCGTGTTGTGTGCGTGCGTGCGTGCGTGTGTGTGCGTGCGCGCATGTGTGTTGTGTGTGCGTGCGTGCGTGTATGTATGTTGTGCGTGCGTGTGTGCGTGTGCGTGCGTGTGTGTGTGTGTCATCAACTCAGGTGGGATTTGCAGGAACTGCTTGTGAGGACTGTGCACCTGCTCGATATGGTCCCACCTGCATCTCAGGTAACTTTAAATAGCACGTGTTCTTCTTCTATGTCTTCTGGCTCTACAATGTTCACGTGTTCTTCTTCTATGTCTTCTGTCTCTACAGTGTTCACGTGTTCTTCTATGTCTTCTGTCTCTACAATGTTCATGTGTTCTTCTTCTATGTCTTCTGTCTCTACAGTGTTCACGTGTTCTTCTTCTATGTCTTCTGTCTCTACAGTGTTCATGTGTTCTTCTTCTATGTCTTCTGTCTCTACAGTGTTCACATGTTCTTCTTCTATGTCTTCTGTCTCTACAGTGTTCATGTGTTCTTCTTCTATGTCTTCTGTCTCTACAGTGTTCACATGTTCTTCTATGTCTTCTGTCTCTACAGTGTGTTCTTGTGTCCACGGTCTGTGTGACTGGTTTAAAAGGCGATGGGAGATGCACCTGTTTCTCTGGATATAAAGGTCCAAACTGTGATCAAGGTTAGTCTATGAACATTAGAAAAGTTACCTGTTACCTGAACTGTTGTTGTCTCACATGTTACCTGTACTGTTGTTGTCTCACATGTTACCTGTACTGTTGTTGTCTCACATGTTACCTGTACTGTTGTTGTCTCACCTGTTACCTGAACTGTTGTTGTCTCACCTGTTACCTGAACTGTTGTTGTCTCACATGTTACCTGAACTGTTATTGTCTCACATGTTACCTGTACTGTTGTTGTCTCACCTGTTACCTGTACTGTTGTTGTCTCACCTGTTACCTGTACTGTTGTTGTCTCACCTGTTACCTGAACTGTTATTGTCTCACATGTTACCTGTACTGTTGTTGTCTCACATGTTACCTGTACTGTTGTTGTCTCACCTGTTACCTGTACTGTTGTTGTCTCACCTGTTACCTGAACTGTTGTTGTCTCACATGTTACCTGAACTGTTATTGTCTCACATGTTACCTGTACTGTTGTTGTCTCACCTGTTACCTGAACTGTTGTTGTCTCACCTGTTACCTGTACTGTTGTTGTCTCACCTGTTACCTGTACTGTTGTTGTCTCACATGTTACCTGTACTGTTGTTGTCTCACATGTTACCTGAACTGTTATTGTCTCACCTGTTACCTGTACTGTTGTTGTCTCACCTGTTACCTGTACTGTTGTTGTCTCACCTGTTACCTGAACTGTTGTTGTCTCACCTGTTACCTGTACTGTTGTTGTCTCACCTGTTACCTGTACTGTTGTTGTCTCACCTGTTACCTGAACTGTTGTTGTCTCACCTGTTACCTGTACTGTTGTTGTCTCACCTGTTACCTGTACTGTTGTTGTCTCACCTGTTACCTGTACTGTTATTGTCTCACCTTTTACCTGTACTGTTGTTGTCTCACCTGTTACCTGTACTGTTGTTGTCTCACATGTTACCTGTACTGTTGTTGTCTCACCTGTTACCTGTACTGTTGTTGTCTCACCTGTTACCTGTACTGTTGTTGTCTCACATGTTACCTGTACTGTTGTTGTCTCACCTGTTACCTGTACTGTTGTTGTCTCACCTGTTACCTGTACTGTTGTTGTCTCACCTGTTACCTGAACTGTTGTTGTCTCACATGTTACCTGAACTGTTATTGTCTCACCTGTTACCTGTACTGTTGTTGTCTCACCTGTTACCTGAACTGTTGTTGTCTCACCTGTTACCTGAACTGTTGTTGTTTCACATGTTACCTGAACTGTTGTTGTCTCACCTGTTACCTGAACTGTTGTTGTCTCACCTGTTACCTGAACTGTTGTTGTCTCACCTGTTACCTGTACTGTTTTTGTCTCACCTGTTACCTGTACTGTTGTTGTCTCACCTGTTACCTGAACTGTTGTTGTCTCACATGTTACCTGTACTGTTGTTGTCTCACCTGTTACCTGTACTGTTGTTGGCTCACCTGTTACCTGTGTTGTGTTGCAGTGCTCCCTGAGTGTGCGTCTCTCGGCTGCCTGCATAACTCTCGCTGTATGGAAGAAGCTCTAACAGGAAAGCTGGTGTGTCATTGTCTACCTGGTTACCAGAAATCCGGAGGTCAGTGTTTATGTGAGTTTACACAAAAACTATAATAACTCCTTTGAGACGTCTTACAGACAACATTAGAAGAGGTTATGATGTTTGTCTCCTCAGCCATAAACCCTTGTCTCCAGCGGGTCTGCCACGCCGAGGCCTCCTGCGTCCACACTGGTCCAGACCAGCACCTCTGTGCCTGTAAGGAGGGCTACACGGGGGACGGGCGAGTCTGCATGGCCATTGATCCGTGTCAGACCAGACAGGGAGGCTGCAACGCCGAGTCCGTACGCTGCATCTACGACGGACCAGGGAAGGTAAGGATGGATCGGGTTAGGGGGTCAAGACCAGGGTTAGGGGTTAGGGGGTCAAGGGTTAGGGGGTCAAGGGTTGGGGTTGGGGTTAGGGGTTAGGGTTATGGGGTTAGGGTTAGGGTTGGGGTTAGGGTTAGGATTAGGGGGTTAGGGGGTTGGGGTTAGGGGGTTAGGGTTGGGGTTAGGGTTAGGGTTGTAGTTTGCAGGTTGTAGTTTGCAGTTTGTAGGTTGTAGTTTGTAGGTTGTAGTTTGTAGTTTGCAGGTTGTAGTTTGCAGGTTGTAGGTTGTAGGTTGTACGTTGTAGTTTGCAGGTTGTAGGTTGTAGGTTGTACTTTGCAGGTTGCAGTTTGTAGTTTGTAGGTTGTAGTTTGTAGGTTGTAGGTTGTACTTTGTAGGCTGTAGTTTGTAGTTGATTGGTCGCCTTGTGTTCCAATGAGAGTGAAGAGCTGCTGGTTGTTCTTCACAGAACTTCTGCTCCAGCTCTTCTGTGCTGAGGACTCGGGTGGCGTGTCACTCCTGCACCATCAGCATGTTGATGCCCTGTCTGCCCGGATACCTGCAGACCCCCGGATCCACCGCGCAGGACTGCAGGTGGTCTAGTCAGTCCTCAACAAGCACACCTTCAGATACACACTGCACAGTATAAATACACGCTATCTGTATAGTGCAGTACAATGTGTACAGCATTATATCCTTTACTAGATATGTGGATAGATTAGAATATATTATATGTCGATTAGTAATTATATGATAAATAATAAGAGTTCTGTCTCGGTTCAGTTACTTCATCCGGACTCCCAGTCTGAAGCTGCACATCAGCGGCTGCTCCTTCGAGTGCTACAGGGAGGAGGAGCTGACCAGCTGCTGTCCAGGCTTCTGGGGTTAGGGTTAGGGTTAGGGTTAGGGTTAGTTAAGAGCGGGGCCCTCCTAAGAGGGCCACGAGGGGCACTGGCACAAGGGGGCTGTCCTTTAAAAAGGCTTTAAAAAAAACCCTAATAAAAAACAATTAAAAAACAATTAAACAATTTTATTAAAAACAGCCTGACAGCAGAGCAACCGCCAGCGGGACAGACGGAGAGGAGATGCTAAAAGGGGAAGGGAGGTTAAAAGGCACAATAATTATATAAATATAAAAAGATAATTTAACATATAATAAATGTAAACACACACACACACACATCTAAAACTTAAAAAAAAAAAAAAAATAGATAAGTGCTTTTAAAAATTAAGTGCTTTAAAATGTAAAAAAACATACAAAATTGGAAACATGTCTAAAATTATGCCAAATAACCCTCTCCAACTTCAGCCACACGGTTGGGAATCTAAAAAATGGGCCTCGTCTGCCTGTGGGGGGAGGGAAGGACATAGGGTGCATCTCCAACATGGGAAGATTTAAAATAAATAAATAATCAGATAATTAAAAATATAAATAAATAATTTAACAATAATACACAATTAAAATCGTTAAGCGGGTGAATAAAAACATGCATAATATATTAAAACCAAACGTGAAAGACAAGTATAAATATATAAAGTATTAATAAATAAATAAACATGTATATAATATAAGATAAATACCCTGCTGGAGATGTAATGGGGGTGAGAGAAGGGACAAAGGGATGGCAGGCGAGGCTCCAATAAAAACAGACTGGGAGTTAGTATTTTTCGTTCAGCCCGTGAGGGTCTATAGTACCCAGTCTGTGGATCCATTTCCTCTCCGCTGCTTGCCGCTGTGCCCCGCTCCACTGCCCGCTGCTCTCCAGGCCCACACTTTGGAGACCATGTGAGCCATGGAGTTTAAAATGTGCATATAGGACGCTCGTACCATTCCCACTATTGATCATATAAAAATGCTGCTTAATTCTAAGATGCAGCTCATTCTTTGTCTCCCCCACGTATAGTTTGTGGCAGGCCCCGCATCTAAGAGCATAAACCACATTCGATGCTGTGGATGGCAGGGCCTGCCCCAAGTTAAAACCGAGTTTGCTCTGGGGGTTAAAAACGTGGGGGAGACGCATAAAACCGATCTCCGAACCTCGAAGCGCCTCCCTCCTGGTCTCTGTTTTGTTCAGGTCAGTGTGGACCAGGATATCCTTCAGGTTTTTATTCCTACGAAAGGCGGAGATCATCCGGCACCCAACCAGGGCGGCACAGTCCTCCCTCGTCCCCTGGAAGTTGCTTCTCAGTGTCTTTAGAAAGTTGTGTGTCCCATCTGAGAAGGTTGTAATTAAGGGGACAAGGGATAGGTCGGACGGACGCACCTGGGTGTTGTTGTTGAAGGTGCCGGCTACCTCCGCCTTAGTACTTCTGAGGAAGCGCTTCGAGTAACCCCTGAGCCTCAACGCACCAAAGAGGGTGCTGGTAGCCTCCTCCACATGCTCCGGGAAGGTGCAGATTCTGTGGAAGCGGATCAGCTGGGATTTGATGAGACCTCTGTACGTGTGCTTGGGGTGATAGCTCGACTTGTGAAGGAGTGCATGGCGGTCAGTGTCCTTAAAATATACCCTAGTGGCTAGTGTTTTCTGCTGGTCGCCGGAGTCACGGAAGAAGACCCGTGTGTCGAGGAACTCGACCGTGTCTGCCTGGATATTGTGTTTGAGTTTGATCCTGGGATGATGTGAGTTGAGGGTGTCCAGAAATGTATGAAAGTCCTGTTCTGTGTGATTCCAGAGGCCGAAGATGTCGTCCAGGTACCGGAAGTACAGGAGGGGTTTATGTTGCATTTTGGTGAAGGCCTCCTCCTCCCAATGGGCCAGGTAGATGTCGGCATACGATGGTGAGTATTTCCGGCCCATTGCACAGCCACACAGCTGGAGATAGTGCTTATTGTTGAATTTGAAGTCATTTCTGGTGAGGGTGATTTGTAATAACTGTATGATTTCTTTGTCTGGTCTGGCTGGATCTGGGTGTTTATTAAAAATGTTTTGAATGGCAGCAAGGCCGAGTGGTGTTTCAATATTTGTATACAGGGAGTCTATGTCTATGGAAAAAAGGAAAGTGTGACCGGGTACTTGAAGGTTTTTTATTTTATTAACAAACTGGTAGGTGTCTTGAAGATAACTGGGATGAAGTCTGGAGAGTGGGTTAATGAAATGGTCTATGTATTCTGTTATTCTATATGATTCGGAGCTACAGTCACTAACAATGGGGCGGCCGACCGGAACAACAGAGGGGACCGTCCACGTCCCAGGAGGCTTGTGGATCTTGGGGAGAAGGTAGAAGAGGCGAGGCCTGGGTTCATCTGGACCGTCCAGGTATTGCTTTTGTTTTGCAGTAATATGTTTGTTATGGTGTAGACTATGTGTAATGTTCCTTACAAGTTGTTGTGTTTCTAGTTGTATAGAATGTGTAAGTGGTTTATAGTATGTGTTGTCATTTAACTGTCTTTCGGCTTCTAAAATGTAGTTGTGTCTGTCCTGTAAAACTATTTGTCCCCCTTTATCTGCTGGTTTGATGACTATGTGTTTGTTGTTACTTAGTGTTTTAATGATGCGTTGATGTTCCTGGCTAATGTTGGATTGCGTGTGTGTAGGGGGACGCCATCGTGTGAGTGTTTGTAAATTCATGTGAATTAATTGTGTGATTACTGGTGAGATGGTGTCCGAGCGTGGTTCCCAGATGGACGGTCCAGTGAAGGGTACAGGCTCCCGCCCCTGTGCTCCCCAGAAGTGGTCGATCAGTTTCAGCCTCCTGTGAAAGGTGTGGAGATCCCCCCTGAGCTCCGGTCGGGTGGGAGGTCTTGGTGTGGGAATGAAAGTGAGACCTTTTTCCAGTATCTCCAGCTGTGCGGCCGTGAGGGAGAAGGTAGAACAGAGGTTGGTGATATTGGAGGTATGGGGAGATGTATGATTACATTCCTCCCCAGTTACATGTTTAAATGTTGCTTCCAGTACCTGAGCAACACTCCGGCCGTCTCCGCTGTCCAGTGAATGCCATCTTTTGGGTTGACGTGAAAGAGAAGTGGGTTAATTTCCGGAATGAAGTTGTATTTGTTAGCAATGAAAGTGTTAAACTGGGTGAGAAGTGTTTGTTTGCTGGGTGTCAGTGTGTCCGAAAAGTTGATAATTGGGATGTAGATGGTGGCGTTGGGAAAAGTGAGTTGGCTGGTCCTCCACAGATGTCCGAGTTGTTTTTGCATGGTGAGGAGATGGTTCTCTGCCAAACAGGGTTAGGGGTTAGGGGTTAAGGGTTAGGGTTAGGGGGTTAGGGGGTTAGGGTTAGGGTTAGGGTTGGGGTTGGGGTTAGGGGGTTAGGGGGTTAGGGTTGGGGTTAGGGTTAGGGGTTAGGGTTAGGGGTTAGGGTTAGGGTTAGGTGCAGGGGAAAAAAAGGGTCTGGCTGCCTTTAGGCAGTCAGAGGGCACGGGCACACAAAATATCGGCATTAATACTTGTATTTCTCAAGAGGGGTTTGTATTGTATATTTTTTCATATTTTCAGGTGTCCCCACCCTCATCAGAGGAGGTAAGTCCATCGTTTTGATCCACTGGCTCTAATTATTTTGGTTAAGACCATGTGGATAAACTGTATTAAGTTTATTAATCCACTGTCTTTCTTTAGCCAGTCGCTGTCTATCCGACCACCAGGATCCTGACTCCAGCCCCATGATGAGGAGGTTTTCCCTCCCATGTTGTCTAAAGTGTTCGTAGAGGTGAGTTACTTTATTCATTTTGTCGATCAAGTTGAGGTGTTGCTTCAGTCTTAGAATTAAACTGTTCTTGGTTTGCCCAATATACAGTTTGTTACAAACCCCACACTCGATACAATACACCAAATTCATTGACCCTGGTTTGGTCAGGTGCCAAACGGGTGCACTCAAGTGAGTGTGTTGGTTCACCATGAATTTAGTGTTTTTAAAGTGTCTATTATGCTTGTCTTTTTTCTGTTTTCCGCCCAGGGAGGCATGTACGAGAAGATCTTTTATATTTTTGTTTCTTCTAAACGCTGCTATAATTTTGAAATCCAAAAGTGATTCCACTTCGTCCTGTACCCTCTTAAAGTTCTTTTTCACCTTGACATTCAAGGTCCTGGAGGCAGGAGAAAAGGTGGAGACAAAGGGGAGCAGGTGATGGTTATCATCCCCCCCCCTGGGTTTCAGGCTTAGTTGGTAGTCCCGCTGGACATCAACCTTAATCCCCCGGAGGAAGGTCCTGCTATACCCCCGACGTCTCAGGGCCCGGAATAGGGTCATTGTCGCAGACTCGACATCCCCCGCTACCGTACAAATCCTACGAAACCTTATTAATTGTGATTTCACAATTCCCCGGTAGGTGTGTTTCGGGTGGTAACTGGACTTGTGTAACAGTGCGTGGGTGTCGGTCGGCTTAAAATACACCCTCGTTCCCAGGCTCCCCTCCCCATTTTCCCTCCTAATCAGAAACACCTCGGTATCCAAAAATGGAATTTTGTCTTGTTGTAAATCATATTTAACCGAGATGGAGGGGTGGTGGTTGTTAAGAACCGAAATGAAATCAGAGAAGTCGGCCTTGGAATGACTCCAAATCCCGAAGATATCATCCAGGTATCTGACATAGAAGCTTGGAAGTTTGCTGCACTTGGGGAAGACTGTACGCTCCCAGTCTGCCAGTTAGGGTTAGGGTTGGGGTTGGGGTTGGGGTTGGGGTTAGGGGTTAGGGTTAGGGTTAGGGGTTAGGGTTAGGGGTTAGGGTTAGGGTTAGGGGTTAGGGTTAGGGTTAGGGTTAGGGTTAGGTTCAGGAGAAAAAAAGGGGTCTGGCTGCCTTTAGGCAGTCAGAGGGCACGGGCACACAAAGTATAGGCCTTAATACCTGTACTTCTCAAGAGGGGTTTGTAAGTTTTTTTCATGTTTTGCAGGTATGGGTTAGGGTTAGGGTTGGGGTTGGGGTTAGGGTTAGGGGGTTAGGGTTAGGGGGTTAGGGTTAAGGGTTAGGGTTAGGGTTAGGGGTTAGGGGTTAGGGTTAGGGGTTAGGGTTAGGGGTTGGGGTTAGGGGGTTAGGGTTAGGGGGTTAGGGTTAGGGTTAGGGGGTTAGGGTTAGGGGGTTAGGGTTAGGGTTAGGGTTAGGGGGTTAGGGTTAGGGTGTTAGGGGGTTAGGGTTAGGGTTAGGGGGTTAGGGTTAGGGGGTTAGGGTTAGGGTTAGGGGGTTAGGGTTAGGGTTAGGGGGTTAGGGTTAGGGTTAGGGTGTTAGGGGGTTAGGGTTAGGGTTAGGTTAGGGTTTTTGCCTCCCGAACGTCATGACAACGTCCGAGAGAAGTGCACTGTCCATAAACCGACTCTGAGTTGCCAGCAAGGCAACCACCACCCCCCGGTGTCCTGGCCTTAGCCAAATTTGTCCGTCCATTCTCCCACCGACGTAACCCCCGATGTTCCACAAGGGTTAGGGTTAGGGTTAGGGAAATCGATTGTTTTGGCTAGCCCACTGCCGTAAAGCAATGGGTTTGCCGATGCACTGTCACATAACCCGCCCAACCCAGGAACCCTCAGCCCTCATTGAGGCCCCCCGGTGCTCTGGTGCCTAATCTGGCAATCCAGACTCTCTCCTTGTTTCTCCTTTGTGACACATTCCATCCTGTGTTGTATTCTATCACAGTGGTCCTGAGTGAGTCCCAGCCATGTGCTATAAAGTGTTTCACCAGGTGTGTGTCTGTCTTATTCTTATTAATGATATTGTATCTGTGTTGGGTAAACCTGGTGGAGACTGAGTTACCCGTTTCTCCCACATATTGCAACTTGCATGTTGTACAGTAAATTAAATAAACACAATTTGTGGTTTTCAGATTCCCCCTTGTCTTAATTTGAAAGATTTCTTGTGTATTTTGGTTCTGTATCCACTGTTTGTGTTTAAGGAAGGTCTCCGATTTATTAATTATAGGGACCGAGGCAGATCCTAGTTTGGCCCTCACGAGGAGATCTTTTAAATTTTTATTTCTCCTGTATGCAGGAAGAATACTATGATTTTGTAGAATATTTGTCCCTGTGGTGATTCTCTGGAAGTTTTTCTTACATTTATTGGCTAGCTCCCTGGTGGATGGTGAAAACCTGGTGATCAGCGGAATATTACTAGTGACCATGATTGGCTTAGTTTCCAGAAATGTCCTGTAGCAGTTTCTACAGAAGGTCCTGGAGTACCCCCTGGTGGACAAAGCCGTGAACAAGATTTTGACTGCTTTGTGGAAGTCTTCAGACCTGGTGCAAATCCTGTGAAATCTGAGTAGTTGTGACTTTATGAGTCCTGCATATGTATGCTTGGGGTGGAAACTGGTCTTAAAAAGTAGAGCATGTGTGTCTGTTTCTTTAAAGAAGACCTTAACGTCCAGTGTGTTTTTTTCTTTGAATTTTTCTCCTTTGTACGTGGTTGTGTCCAAAAAATCAACTGTTGTGATGCTATGTGTGGATTTAATTTTTATAGATTCTCTGTGATTATGTAGAGTATTGAGAAATGTGTCAAATTCTTCTCTGGAATGTTGCCATATTCCCCAGATGTCGTCTAGAAATCTGTAGTAATGCAGTGGTCTCAGTGTGCAGGCTTTTAGGGCTGATTCTTCCCACTCTGCCATGAAGATGTTTGCGTATGCTGGAGCGAATTTCTTACCCATCGCTGTTCCCTTGATCTGCAGAAAGAAGTCTTGGTTGAAAACAAAGTCGTTTCTCATCAGATTAATTTCTAGGAGTTGCAATAGCTCCTTGTCTGGTCTGTGCTTGCTGGGATTTTTTTGGAAGATATTTTTTATGGCTTGCATGCCCTCCTTCATATCTATATTTGTGTATAAGCTGTCGATATCAATAGTAAATAGAATAGCCTCTTCCGGAATAGTTAGTTCTTTCACCAGGTTTACAAAGTGATATGTATCTTTGATGTAGCTTGGATGTATAATTGAGAGTGGATTGAGAAAATAGTCCAAGTATTCTGCTGTATAATATGTCTCACTATTGCAGTCTGAAACTATAGGTCTCCCCGGAGGAATGCTGTATGGTATGCTCCACTTTGCAGTATCCTTATGGATTTTTGGCAGCATATAAAATATTCTGGCTCTGGGTACCTTGTCCCCCATCAAATAATACTGTTGTTTTTTATTTATGAAACCCTTTACATTGAGAGAATTTAGGATTTTGTTCACCATCGGTATTGTTTCCAAATAGATAGGTTTGTCTAATTTGACATAATATTTCGGATCATTCAGTTGTCTGTACCCCTCCCATAAGTACTGTTCTCTGTCCATAATTACAATTGAGCTGCCTTTATCCGCTGGTTTAATGACTAATCTTTTGTTTTTTGTTAATTCCGATATGGCCAGATATTCTTGAGGGGTCAAATTTGGAGGTGTCTGGTGATTGGTGAAGTACTCTTGGAAGTACTTTGTGTCCGCCCTGATAATTTTAACTATCTCTTGGGGGATTACTGATTGTGGGGGAGACCAGTTAGATTTACGAATGAATCTTAATCCGGTTGTTTCAGGTGAGTCCTCATAATAGGCTGCTAATTTCAGTCTCCTGTGATACTGTTGCAAGTCAAATCTAGCTTGTAATTTGATGTCCTCATTAGTGCCTTTAGTGGGGATAAAACTCAATCCTTTATTAAGGAGAGAAAGTTGGTTAGCGGTGCATCTGAAATTTGTGGCCAAATTGATAACTGTTTTGTCCCCCTCCTTATCAGGTAGGTTAGTGGGGACCTCTAGTTTAAACCAAGATGACTACACCAGTGATTAAAGATGACCTTTGCTGTTCGAGGTGTCCAATGGATGTGGTTGTGGTCCGTCCTGAATTCCTCCTCCTGCACTGTTGGGATGTTGTTCTCCAGGGCGGCAATGTGGGTGTTCAGGTGAGTCAGCCGCCGTCTTTCCTGTAGAGGGAGGCCTGGGGAGAAGTTGACTTGTGGGACCAGTACCTGTGCAAGAGGAAACTTGAGTTTACACATTCTCAATGTTCTCTGCAGCTGTTTGACTGCAGTCTCCTTGGATTTCTGCACTCTGTTGTTCAGGCCGAAGGCGAGGATGATTTTCTCCACTGGCCCTGTGGTCCTGGCGTTTTCCAGGATGTCCTCTGCATGTCTGAGGTTGGCTCCCGGGAAGCCGTCGACCTGCAGTCCTGTGACGTCATATGCGGGAAATCTGTTGACATTTGAGTCACCCATTATGATACATTTTTCCTTCATGTAGAGGATCCAGTCGTGTGTCTTTCTGGATGATGTCAGGTGTCTGGTGGGATGACAGGGTCCTGGTCCCTGTGGTGTGGTGACGTCCCCAGGTGTGCGGCCCAGTAGGGTCTGTACTGCAGTCTGGAGTCTGTTCCCCCCACCAGGAGTGAGTGACACCGGGCCCCTATTCCCGCTTGTGTGGGATGCGTTGTCTGCATCTTGGTCCCCAGGAACTGTGAGATCCTCCTGGGAGAGTTCCTCCGGGGAGCTGGTGGTGAACAGCGTATCTTGGCTGTCAGGACTTTGTGTTGTGGGAGGGGCCACTCTGAGGAGGGTCAGAGGGTTGGGTCCTTTTGTTTTTCTCGGCACGAGAGAGAAGGAGCCTCCCGTGTAACTGCGGCCGGCTGCTCGGCCCTGTATCCTCTGTGGACGTGGGGAAGGATGTTGAGGGTTAGTGGGCGTGGCCCCAGCGATGCCAGGCGTGTCCTCATTCCCTCGTGGTGGAGGGGGGAGGTGGTCCTCCCTCTGGGACTGGGACAGGATGGGGGTGCTGGGTGCACTCTGCTCTGCCTCTCCTGTTGTCATCGACCCCTGTGTTGCAGGTGCAGGAGACCTGTCCCTCGGTGTTGGTGTCTCATCTGCTGACTCCAGACTTGAGCTGCTGGAGGAATCATCGTCCTCCTCTTCCTCTTCTGTGAGCTGTCTCAATGTGTCTGTGATCACCTGCTTTGCATTTTCTAGTGTGTCTTCAGCTAATCTCCTTCCCAGGCTCTTTTTAGCCCAATTTGAGGCTATTTGAAAAGGAGCTCCCCATTCCTTTACTCTGAGCTTCGAGAGAGCCTCCACTTCAACTTCTGCCGTCCTCTCGTAATGTTCTTTGAGTGTTTTTAAAGTGTTTTTGGCCCAATTCTTGGCGTTGCCTTCAATTTTCTTTAAAATGTTGGGATTTGGGATTGCCGGTTTGATGGCTGTGGTCAGATGTTTTGTCATTTTTTCTATAGTCAAAGGTGGTTTTTCATTTGTGACATTTAGGAAATGATGTAAAGTCTTTATCACCTTGAACAGTATGCGGCACTTCAACGCAAAGTCCGGGTCATCCGACCTGGGTCCGCTGTCATCCCGTTGTTCATGGCTGCGGGAGCGTTGCTGCGTCGTTCTGCGTCCGCCGTCGTGTGGTCCTGCTCTGTGCGTGTTGTTGTGGCCCTCCCCGGTCCGTGGTCGACGGGTGCTGTGGTCTCGAGCACTTCTACGACCCTGCTCTTCCTCCCTGGTCCTCCGGGGCGGGTCACGTCTTTGTCCTGTATCGCGTTGGAATACGCTCCTCACGATAGGAGCGCGCGCTCCGCGAGCTCGCTCCAGCGGCCCGCGGCGCGAGCCGGGAGCCTGGTCTCTCCGGTTGTAATACTCTCTCTCTGTTCTTCTTACCGGGCTGGTCCGGTGGTGGTTGGAGTGGTCACGGTGTCGGGATGGCTCCATATGCCGTGGGGGTGGACCATCTCTGTCCGTGGCGCGCTGTGTCCAGGTGCGCTCCGCGCGTCCGTCGCGTCTGGACCGAGACCCACTTCCGTGTGCCCGTCGAGGAGAACCATGCCGTCTAACCGGGCCGCCTTCATCAGGTCTGCGCCCAGTTCTCGTGACCGAGGCGTACGACCGGCGGTAACGTGGTGACGGAGCGCGGTGTCTATGGGTTGAATCTGCGCGCCGCGCTCCGCTCCAGCTGCCCTGTCCACTATGCTCGTATCCGGTAATGTTTCCATCGGAATACTCATTGAGCCTACGGTTGTCCGAGTGGACCCTACCTCTTCGTGGGGAGGCAGGTCTGCCGTGGTGTTCTGGGCTGTGGTAGCGTGTTCTGCGGCCTCTGCTGCGTTCAACTCCATATTGGTCCGTGTTTCGTTCACGTCTGTGTGTGTCCCAGTTAGCCATGGTGGCCCTCGACGGGAAACTTCACGAGGAAAAAGTTGCAGAAGCCTTGCGTTTTACCTTTTATTCTCGTTGGTTGAGGTTAAACACAAATAAACAAATAAAAATATACAATAAAGCGACGTTTCGGTTAGTATTTAACCTTCATCAGGCTGAAAATAAGCATTGTAATCAAGAGTGAATTACAATGGACTGGGTTATGCTAAGTACGTTCGTACTGCAGCGTGCTCTGAGTAATAAGACAGGGTGGGGCCTAACAGTGCTTAGAGGTCAAATGTCAAACAGACCTGAGCAGGCGTGTCCCTCTAGTCATGTGGCCCCCTAAAACTTACACTCGACTCCAACTGCGTATTGTGGTTACAGTACATTGTTACATACAAACATGTGGGTTTCCAACTAATAATAACGAGTTGTCTGCCAATTACAATAAAGACTTCTGTGTAATAACAGAGAACAACATTTGCATTCATATTAATTTGTACATTTGTATCAATTGTTTTTACAGAATGAACACTGTACATGCAGGTAAATGATATGATGACATGAGTTGATGACTGAAAGTACATGTCATGATGACCAGGTGAGTATTTTTCACAATAAACCACAATTTTATTGCATTCATGTGATTCCAGGTTGTGTGTTAGGTTTGTATGTCAACCGGTTGAGATTAGTATACAAACCATGGTTAGGTCTTAAAAGCATGTCCTCTCCTGGTTAGGGTTAGGGTTGGGGTTGGGGTTGGGGTTAGGGGTTAGGGTTGGGGTTGGGGTTGGGTTAGGGTTAGGGTTGGGGTTAGGGTTAGGGTTAGGGTTAGGGTTGGGGTTAGGGTTGGGGTTGGGGTTGGGGTTGGGGTTAGGGTTGGGGTTAGGGTTAGGGTTAGTTAAGAGCGGGGCCCTCCTAAGAGGGCCACGAGGGGCACTGGCACAAGGGGGCTGTCCTTTAAAAAGGCTTTAAAAAAAACCCTAATAAAAAACAATTAAAAAACAATTAAACAATTTTATTAAAAACAGCCTGACAGCAGAGCAACCGCCAGCGGGACAGACGGAGAGGAGATGCTAAAAGGGGAAGGGAGGTTAAAAGGCACAATAATTATATAAATATAAAAAGATAATTTAACATATAATAAATGTAAACACACACACACACACATCTAAAACTTAAAAAAAAAAAAAAAAAAAGATAAGTGCTTTTAAAAATTAAGTGCTTTAAAATGTAAAAAAACATACAAAATTGGAAACATGTCTAAAATTATGCCAAATAACCCTCTCCAACTTCAGCCACACGGTTGGGAATCTAAAAAATGGGCCTCGTCTGCCTGTGGGGGGAGGGAAGGACATAGGGTGCATCTCCAACATGGGAAGATTTAAAATAAATAAATAATCAGATAATTAAAAATATAAATAAATAATTTAACAATAATACACAATTAAAATCGTTAAGCGGGTGAATAAAAACATGCATAATATATTAAAACCAAACGTGAAAGACAA
Organism: Melanostigma gelatinosum; assembly: GCF_949748355.1. Classification (NCBI taxonomy): domain Eukaryota; kingdom Metazoa; phylum Chordata; class Actinopteri; order Perciformes; family Zoarcidae; genus Melanostigma; species Melanostigma gelatinosum. The sequence continues at coordinate 16,717 of NC_136655.1, read as the reverse complement.
GTATAAATATATAAAGTATTAATAAATAAATAAACATGTATATAATATAAGATAAATACCCTGCTGGAGATGTAATGGGGGTGAGAGAAGGGACAAAGGGATGGCAGGCGAGGCTCCAATAAAAACAGACTGGGAGTTAGTATTTTTCGTTCAGCCCGTGAGGGTCTATAGTACCCAGTCTGTGGATCCATTTCCTCTCCGCTGCTTGCCGCTGTGCCCCGCTCCACTGCCCGCTGCTCTCCAGGCCCACACTTTGGAGACCATGTGAGCCATGGAGTTTAAAATGTGCATATAGGACGCTCGTACCATTCCCACTATTGATCATATAAAAATGCTGCTTAATTCTAAGATGCAGCTCATTCTTTGTCTCCCCCACGTATAGTTTGTGGCAGGCCCCGCATCTAAGAGCATAAACCACATTCGATGCTGTGGATGGCAGGGCCTGCCCCAAGTTAAAACCGAGTTTGCTCTGGGGGTTAAAAACGTGGGGGAGACGCATAAAACCGATCTCCGAACCTCGAAGCGCCTCCCTCCTGGTCTCTGTTTTGTTCAGGTCAGTGTGGACCAGGATATCCTTCAGGTTTTTATTCCTACGAAAGGCGGAGATCATCCGGCACCCAACCAGGGCGGCACAGTCCTCCCTCGTCCCCTGGAAGTTGCTTCTCAGTGTCTTTAGAAAGTTGTGTGTCCCATCTGAGAAGGTTGTAATTAAGGGGACAAGGGATAGGTCGGACGGACGCACCTGGGTGTTGTTGTTGAAGGTGCCGGCTACCTCCGCCTTAGTACTTCTGAGGAAGCGCTTCGAGTAACCCCTGAGCCTCAACGCACCAAAGAGGGTGCTGGTAGCCTCCTCCACATGCTCCGGGAAGGTGCAGATTCTGTGGAAGCGGATCAGCTGGGATTTGATGAGACCTCTGTACGTGTGCTTGGGGTGATAGCTCGACTTGTGAAGGAGTGCATGGCGGTCAGTGTCCTTAAAATATACCCTAGTGGCTAGTGTTTTCTGCTGGTCGCCGGAGTCACGGAAGAAGACCCGTGTGTCGAGGAACTCGACCGTGTCTGCCTGGATATTGTGTTTGAGTTTGATCCTGGGATGATGTGAGTTGAGGGTGTCCAGAAATGTATGAAAGTCCTGTTCTGTGTGATTCCAGAGGCCGAAGATGTCGTCCAGGTACCGGAAGTACAGGAGGGGTTTATGTTGCATTTTGGTGAAGGCCTCCTCCTCCCAATGGGCCAGGTAGATGTCGGCATACGATGGTGAGTATTTCCGGCCCATTGCACAGCCACACAGCTGGAGATAGTGCTTATTGTTGAATTTGAAGTCATTTCTGGTGAGGGTGATTTGTAATAACTGTATGATTTCTTTGTCTGGTCTGGCTGGATCTGGGTGTTTATTAAAAATGTTTTGAATGGCAGCAAGGCCGAGTGGTGTTTCAATATTTGTATACAGGGAGTCTATGTCTATGGAAAAAAGGAAAGTGTGACCGGGTACTTGAAGGTTTTTTATTTTATTAACAAACTGGTAGGTGTCTTGAAGATAACTGGGATGAAGTCTGGAGAGTGGGTTAATGAAATGGTCTATGTATTCTGTTATTCTATATGATTCGGAGCTACAGTCACTAACAATGGGGCGGCCGACCGGAACAACAGAGGGGACCGTCCACGTCCCAGGAGGCTTGTGGATCTTGGGGAGAAGGTAGAAGAGGCGAGGCCTGGGTTCATCTGGACCGTCCAGGTATTGCTTTTGTTTTGCAGTAATATGTTTGTTATGGTGTAGACTATGTGTAATGTTCCTTACAAGTTGTTGTGTTTCTAGTTGTATAGAATGTGTAAGTGGTTTATAGTATGTGTTGTCATTTAACTGTCTTTCGGCTTCTAAAATGTAGTTGTGTCTGTCCTGTAAAACTATTTGTCCCCCTTTATCTGCTGGTTTGATGACTATGTGTTTGTTGTTACTTAGTGTTTTAATGATGCGTTGATGTTCCTGGCTAATGTTGGATTGCGTGTGTGTAGGGGGACGCCATCGTGTGAGTGTTTGTAAATTCATGTGAATTAATTGTGTGATTACTGGTGAGATGGTGTCCGAGCGTGGTTCCCAGATGGACGGTCCAGTGAAGGGTACAGGCTCCCGCCCCTGTGCTCCCCAGAAGTGGTCGATCAGTTTCAGCCTCCTGTGAAAGGTGTGGAGATCCCCCCTGAGCTCCGGTCGGGTGGGAGGTCTTGGTGTGGGAATGAAAGTGAGACCTTTTTCCAGTATCTCCAGCTGTGCGGCCGTGAGGGAGAAGGTAGAACAGAGGTTGGTGATATTGGAGGTATGGGGAGATGTATGATTACATTCCTCCCCAGTTACATGTTTAAATGTTGCTTCCAGTACCTGAGCAACACTCCGGCCGTCTCCGCTGTCCAGTGAATGCCATCTTTTGGGTTGACGTGAAAGAGAAGTGGGTTAATTTCCGGAATGAAGTTGTATTTGTTAGCAATGAAAGTGTTAAACTGGGTGAGAAGTGTTTGTTTGCTGGGTGTCAGTGTGTCCGAAAAGTTGATAATTGGGATGTAGATGGTGGCGTTGGGAAAAGTGAGTTGGCTGGTCCTCCACAGATGTCCGAGTTGTTTTTGCATGGTGAGGAGATGGTTCTCTGCCAAACAGGGTTAGGGGTTAGGGGTTAGGGGTTAAGGGTTAGGGTTAGGGGGTTAGGGGGTTAGGGTTAGGGTTGGGGTTGGGGTTAGGGGGTTAGGGGGTTAGGGTTGGGGTTAGGGTTAGGGGTTAGGGTTAGGGGTTAGGGTTAGGGTTAGGTGCAGGGGAAAAAAAGGGTCTGGCTGCCTTTAGGCAGTCAGAGGGCACGGGCACACAAAATATCGGCATTAATACTTGTATTTCTCAAGAGGGGTTTGTATTGTATATTTTTTCATATTTTCAGGTGTCCCCACCCTCATCAGAGGAGGTAAGTCCATCGTTTTGATCCACTGGCTCTAATTATTTTGGTTAAGACCATGTGGATAAACTGTATTAAGTTTATTAATCCACTGTCTTTCTTTAGCCAGTCGCTGTCTATCCGACCACCAGGATCCTGACTCCAGCCCCATGATGAGGAGGTTTTCCCTCCCATGTTGTCTAAAGTGTTCGTAGAGGTGAGTTACTTTATTCATTTTGTCGATCAAGTTGAGGTGTTGCTTCAGTCTTAGAATTAAACTGTTCTTGGTTTGCCCAATATACAGTTTGTTACAAACCCCACACTCGATACAATACACCAAATTCATTGACCCTGGTTTGGTCAGGTGCCAAACGGGTGCACTCAAGTGAGTGTGTTGGTTCACCATGAATTTAGTGTTTTTAAAGTGTCTATTATGCTTGTCTTTTTTCTGTTTTCCGCCCAGGGAGGCATGTACGAGAAGATCTTTTATATTTTTGTTTCTTCTAAACGCTGCTATAATTTTGAAATCCAAAAGTGATTCCACTTCGTCCTGTACCCTCTTAAAGTTCTTTTTCACCTTGACATTCAAGGTCCTGGAGGCAGGAGAAAAGGTGGAGACAAAGGGGAGCAGGTGATGGTTATCATCCCCCCCCCTGGGTTTCAGGCTTAGTTGGTAGTCCCGCTGGACATCAACCTTAATCCCCCGGAGGAAGGTCCTGCTATACCCCCGACGTCTCAGGGCCCGGAATAGGGTCATTGTCGCAGACTCGACATCCCCCGCTACCGTACAAATCCTACGAAACCTTATTAATTGTGATTTCACAATTCCCCGGTAGGTGTGTTTCGGGTGGTAACTGGACTTGTGTAACAGTGCGTGGGTGTCGGTCGGCTTAAAATACACCCTCGTTCCCAGGCTCCCCTCCCCATTTTCCCTCCTAATCAGAAACACCTCGGTATCCAAAAATGGAATTTTGTCTTGTTGTAAATCATATTTAACCGAGATGGAGGGGTGGTGGTTGTTAAGAACCGAAATGAAATCAGAGAAGTCGGCCTTGGAATGACTCCAAATCCCGAAGATATCATCCAGGTATCTGACATAGAAGCTTGGAAGTTTGCTGCACTTGGGGAAGACTGTACGCTCCCAGTCTGCCAGTTAGGGTTAGGGTTGGGGTTGGGGTTGGGGTTGGGGTTAGGGGTTAGGGTTAGGGTTAGGGGTTAGGGTTAGGGGTTAGGGTTAGGGTTAGGGGTTAGGGTTAGGGTTAGGGTTAGGGTTAGGTTCAGGAGAAAAAAAGGGGTCTGGCTGCCTTTAGGCAGTCAGAGGGCACGGGCACACAAAGTATAGGCCTTAATACCTGTACTTCTCAAGAGGGGTTTGTAAGTTTTTTTCATGTTTTGCAGGTATGGGTTAGGGTTAGGGTTGGGGTTGGGGTTAGGGTTAGGGGGTTAGGGTTAGGGGGTTAGGGTTAAGGGTTAGGGTTAGGGTTAGGGGTTAGGGTTAGGGGTTAGGGTTAGGGGTTGGGGTTAGGGGGTTAGGGTTAGGGGGTTAGGGTTAGGGTTAGGGGGTTAGGGTTAGGGGGTTAGGGTTAGGGTTAGGGTTAGGGGGTTAGGGTTAGGGTGTTAGGGGGTTAGGGTTAGGGTTAGGGGGTTAGGGTTAGGGGGTTAGGGTTAGGGTTAGGGGGTTAGGGTTAGGGTTAGGGGGTTAGGGTTAGGGTTAGGGTGTTAGGGGGTTAGGGTTAGGGTTAGGTTAGGGTTTTTGCCTCCCGAACGTCATGACAACGTCCGAGAGAAGTGCACTGTCCATAAACCGACTCTGAGTTGCCAGCAAGGCAACCACCACCCCCCGGTGTCCTGGCCTTAGCCAAATTTGTCCGTCCATTCTCCCACCGACGTAACCCCCGATGTTCCACAAGGGTTAGGGTTAGGGTTAGGGAAATCGATTGTTTTGGCTAGCCCACTGCCGTAAAGCAATGGGTTTGCCGATGCACTGTCACATAACCCGCCCAACCCAGGAACCCTCAGCCCTCATTGAGGCCCCCCGGTGCTCTGGTGCCTAATCTGGCAATCCAGACTCTCTCCTTGTTTCTCCTTTGTGACACATTCCATCCTGTGTTGTATTCTATCACAGTGGTCCTGAGTGAGTCCCAGCCATGTGCTATAAAGTGTTTCACCAGGTGTGTGTCTGTCTTATTCTTATTAATGATATTGTATCTGTGTTGGGTAAACCTGGTGGAGACTGAGTTACCCGTTTCTCCCACATATTGCAACTTGCATGTTGTACAGTAAATTAAATAAACACAATTTGTGGTTTTCAGATTCCCCCTTGTCTTAATTTGAAAGATTTCTTGTGTATTTTGGTTCTGTATCCACTGTTTGTGTTTAAGGAAGGTCTCCGATTTATTAATTATAGGGACCGAGGCAGATCCTAGTTTGGCCCTCACGAGGAGATCTTTTAAATTTTTATTTCTCCTGTATGCAGGAAGAATACTATGATTTTGTAGAATATTTGTCCCTGTGGTGATTCTCTGGAAGTTTTTCTTACATTTATTGGCTAGCTCCCTGGTGGATGGTGAAAACCTGGTGATCAGCGGAATATTACTAGTGACCATGATTGGCTTAGTTTCCAGAAATGTCCTGTAGCAGTTTCTACAGAAGGTCCTGGAGTACCCCCTGGTGGACAAAGCCGTGAACAAGATTTTGATTGCTTTGTGGAAGTCTTCAGACCTGGTGCAAATCCTGTGAAATCTGAGTAGTTGTGACTTTATGAGTCCTGCATATGTATGCTTGGGGTGGAAACTGGTCTTAAAAAGTAGAGCATGTGTGTCTGTTTCTTTAAAGAAGACCTTAACGTCCAGTGTGTTTTTTTCTTTGAATTTTTCTCCTTTGTACGTGGTTGTGTCCAAAAAATCAACTGTTGTGATGCTATGTGTGGATTTAATTTTTATAGATTCTCTGTGATTATGTAGAGTATTGAGAAATGTGTCAAATTCTTCTCTGGAATGTTGCCATATTCCCCAGATGTCGTCTAGAAATCTGTAGTAATGCAGTGGTCTCAGTGTGCAGGCTTTTAGGGCTGATTCTTCCCACTCTGCCATGAAGATGTTTGCGTATGCTGGAGCGAATTTCTTACCCATCGCTGTTCCCTTGATCTGCAGAAAGAAGTCTTGGTTGAAAACAAAGTCGTTTCTCATCAGATTAATTTCTAGGAGTTGCAATAGCTCCTTGTCTGGTCTGTGCTTGCTGGGATTTTTTTGGAAGATATTTTTTATGGCTTGCATGCCCTCCTTCATATCTATATTTGTGTATAAGCTGTCGATATCAATAGTAAATAGAATAGCCTCTTCCGGAATAGTTAGTTCTTTCACCAGGTTTACAAAGTGATATGTATCTTTGATGTAGCTTGGATGTATAATTGAGAGTGGATTGAGAAAATAGTCCAAGTATTCTGCTGTATAATATGTCTCACTATTGCAGTCTGAAACTATAGGTCTCCCCGGAGGAATGCTGTATGGTATGCTCCACTTTGCAGTATCCTTATGGATTTTTGGCAGCATATAAAATATTCTGGCTCTGGGTTCCTTGTCCCCCATCAAATAATACTGTTGTTTTTTATTTATGAAACCCTTTACATTGAGAGAATTTAGGATTTTGTTCACCATCGGTATTGTTTCCAAATAGATAGGTTTGTCTAATTTGACATAATATTTCGGATCATTCAGTTGTCTGTACCCCTCCCATAAGTACTGTTCTCTGTCCATAATTACAATTGAGCTGCCTTTATCCGCTGGTTTAATGACTAATCTTTTGTTTTTTGTTAATTCCGATATGGCCAGATATTCTTGAGGGGTCAAATTTGGAGGTGTCTGGTGATTGGTGAAGTACTCTTGGAAGTACTTTGTGTCCGCCCTGATAATTTTAACTATCTCTTGGGGGATTACTGATTGTGGGGGAGACCAGTTAGATTTACGAATGAATCTTAATCCGGTTGTTTCAGGTGAGTCCTCATAATAGGCTGCTAATTTCAGTCTCCTGTGATACTGTTGCAAGTCAAATCTAGCTTGTAATTTGATGTCCTCATTAGTGCCTTTAGTGGGGATAAAACTCAATCCTTTATTAAGGAGAGAAAGTTGGTTAGCGGTGCATCTGAAATTTGTGGCCAAATTGATAACTGTTTTGTCCCCCTCCTTATCAGGTAGGTTAGTGGGGACCTCTAGTTTAAACCAAGATGACTACACCAGTGATTAAAGATGACCTTTGCTGTTCGAGGTGTCCAATGGATGTGGTTGTGGTCCGTCCTGAATTCCTCCTCCTGCACTGTTGGGATGTTGTTCTCCAGGGCGGCAATGTGGGTGTTCAGGTGAGTCAGCCGCCGTCTTTCCTGTAGAGGGAGGCCTGGGGAGAAGTTGACTTGTGGGACCAGTACCTGTGCAAGAGGAAACTTGAGTTTACACATTCTCAATGTTCTCTGCAGCTGTTTGACTGCAGTCTCCTTGGATTTCTGCACTCTGTTGTTCAGGCCGAAGGCGAGGATGATTTTCTCCACTGGCCCTGTGGTCCTGGCGTTTTCCAGGATGTCCTCTGCATGTCTGAGGTTGGCTCCCGGGAAGCCGTCGACCTGCAGTCCTGTGACGTCATATGCGGGAAATCTGTTGACATTTGAGTCACCCATTATGATACATTTTTCCTTCATGTAGAGGATCCAGTCGTGTGTCTTTCTGGATGATGTCAGGTGTCTGGTGGGATGACAGGGTCCTGGTCCCTGTGGTGTGGTGACGTCCCCAGGTGTGCGGCCCAGTAGGGTCTGTACTGCAGTCTGGAGTCTGTTCCCCCCACCAGGAGTGAGTGACACCGGGCCCCTATTCCCGCTTGTGTGGGATGCGTTGTCTGCATCTTGGTCCCCAGGAACTGTGAGATCCTCCTGGGAGAGTTCCTCCGGGGAGCTGGTGGTGAACAGCGTATCTTGGCTGTCAGGACTTTGTGTTGTGGGAGGGGCCACTCTGAGGAGGGTCAGAGGGTTGGGTCCTTTTGTTTTTCTCGGCACGAGAGAGAAGGAGCCTCCCGTGTAACTGCGGCCGGCTGCTCGGCCCTGTATCCTCTGTGGACGTGGGGAAGGATGTTGAGGGTTAGTGGGCGTGGCCCCAGCGATGCCAGGCGTGTCCTCATTCCCTCGTGGTGGAGGGGGGAGGTGGTCCTCCCTCTGGGACTGGGACAGGATGGGGGTGCTGGGTGCACTCTGCTCTGCCTCTCCTGTTGTCATCGACCCCTGTGTTGCAGGTGCAGGAGACCTGTCCCTCGGTGTTGGTGTCTCATCTGCTGACTCCAGACTTGAGCTGCTGGAGGAATCATCGTCCTCCTCTTCCTCTTCTGTGAGCTGTCTCAATGTGTCTGTGATCACCTGCTTTGCATTTTCTAGTGTGTCTTCAGCTAATCTCCTTCCCAGGCTCTTTTTAGCCCAATTTGAGGCTATTTGAAAAGGAGCTCCCCATTCCTTTACTCTGAGCTTCGAGAGAGCCTCCACTTCAACTTCTGCCGTCCTCTCGTAATGTTCTTTGAGTGTTTTTAAAGTGTTTTTGGCCCAATTCTTGGCGTTGCCTTCAATTTTCTTTAAAATGTTGGGATTTGGGATTGCCGGTTTGATGGCTGTGGTCAGATGTTTTGTCATTTTTTCTATAGTCAAAGGTGGTTTTTCATTTGTGACATTTAGGAAATGATGTAAAGTCTTTATCACCTTGAACAGTATGCGGCACTTCAACGCAAAGTCCGGGTCATCCGACCTGGGTCCGCTGTCATCCCGTTGTTCATGGCTGCGGGAGCGTTGCTGCGTCGTTCTGCGTCCGCCGTCGTGTGGTCCTGCTCTGTGCGTGTTGTTGTGGCCCTCCCCGGTCCGTGGTCGACGGGTGCTGTGGTCTCGAGCACTTCTACGACCCTGCTCTTCCTCCCTGGTCCTCCGGGGCGGGTCACGTCTTTGTCCTGTATCGCGTTGGAATACGCTCCTCACGATAGGAGCGCGCGCTCCGCGAGCTCGCTCCAGCGGCCCGCGGCGCGAGCCGGGAGCCTGGTCTCTCCGGTTGTAATACTCTCTCTCTGTTCTTCTTACCGGGCTGGTCCGGTGGTGGTTGGAGTGGTCACGGTGTCGGGATGGCTCCATATGCCGTGGGGGTGGACCATCTCTGTCCGTGGCGCGCTGTGTCCAGGTGCGCTCCGCGCGTCCGTCGCGTCTGGACCGAGACCCACTTCCGTGTGCCCGTCGAGGAGAACCATGCCGTCTAACCGGGCCGCCTTCATCAGGTCTGCGCCCAGTTCTCGTGACCGAGGCGTACGACCGGCGGTAACGTGGTGACGGAGCGCGGTGTCTATGGGTTGAATCTGCGCGCCGCGCTCCGCTCCAGCTGCCCTGTCCACTATGCTCGTATCCGGTAATGTTTCCATCGGAATACTCATTGAGCCTACGGTTGTCCGAGTGGACCCTACCTCTTCGTGGGGAGGCAGGTCTGCCGTGGTGTTCTGGGCTGTGGTAGCGTGTTCTGCGGCCTCTGCTGCGTTCAACTCCATATTGGTCCGTGTTTCGTTCACGTCTGTGTGTGTCCCAGTTAGCCATGGTGGCCCTCGACGGGAAACTTCACGAGGAAAAAGTTGCAGAAGCCTTGCGTTTTACCTTTTATTCTCGTTGGTTGAGGTTAAACACAAATAAACAAATAAAAATATACAATAAAGCGACGTTTCGGTTAGTATTTAACCTTCATCAGGCTGAAAATAAGCATTGTAATCAAGAGTGAATTACAATGGACTGGGTTATGCTAAGTACGTTCGTACTGCAGCGTGCTCTGAGTAATAAGACAGGGTGGGGCCTAACAGTGCTTAGAGGTCAAATGTCAAACAGACCTGAGCAGGCGTGTCCCTCTAGTCATGTGGCCCCCTAAAACTTACACTCGACTCCAACTGCGTATTGTGGTTACAGTACATTGTTACATACAAACATGTGGGTTTCCAACTAATAATAACGAGTTGTCTGCCAATTACAATAAAGACTTCTGTGTAATAACAGAGAACAACATTTGCATTCATATTAATTTGTACATTTGTATCAATTGTTTTTACAGAATGAACACTGTACATGCAGGTAAATGATATGATGACATGAGTTGATGACTGAAAGTACATGTCATGATGACCAGGTGAGTATTTTTCACAATAAACCACAATTTTATTGCATTCATGTGATTCCAGGTTGTGTGTTAGGTTTGTATGTCAACCGGTTGAGATTAGTATACAAACCATGGTTAGGTCTTAAAAGCATGTCCTCTCCTGGTTAGGGTTAGGGTTGGGGTTGGGGTTGGGGTTAGGGGTTAGGGTTGGGGTTGGGGTTGGGTTAGGGTTAGGGTTGGGGTTGGGGTTGGGTTAGGGTTAGGGTTAGGGTTAGGGTTGGGGTTGGGGTTGGGGTTAGGGTTAGGGTTGGGGTTAGGGTTAGGGTTAGGGTTGGGGTTAGGTTTGGTTAAAAGCGGGGCCCTCCTAAGAGGGCCACGAGGGGCACTGGCACAAGGGGGCCGTCCTTAAAAAAGGCTTTAAAAAACCTTAAGAAATAAAAAACAATTAAACAATTTTATTAAAAACAGCCTGACAGCAGAGCAACCGCCAGCGGGACAGACGGAGAGGAGATGCTAAAAGGGGAAGGGAGGTTAAAAGGCACAATAATTATATAAATATAAAAAGATAATTTAACATATAATAAATGTAAGTAAACACACACACACATCTAAAACTTAAAAAAATTAAATAAAAAATAAAAAATAAATAAATAGATAAGTGCTTTTAATTGCTACAAGTGCTTTAAAATGTAAAAACATACAAAAACGGAAAAATGTCTAAAATTATGCCAAATAACCCCATCCAGCTTCAGCCACACGGTTGGAAGTCTAAAAAGTGGGCCTCGTCTGCCTGTGGGGGGAGGGAAGGACATAGGGTGCATCTCCAACATGGGAAGATTTAAAATAAATAAATAAATAATCAGATAATTAAAAATATAAATAAATAATTTAACAATAATACACAATTAAAATAGTTAAACGGGTGAATAAAAACATGCATAATATATTAAAACCACACGTGAAAGACAAGTATAAATATATAAAATATAAATAAATAAATAAACATGTATATAATATAAGATAAACACCATGGTGGAGATGTGATGGGGGTGAGAGAGGGGACAAAGGGATGGCAGGCGAGGCTCCAATAAAAACAGACTGGGAATTAGTATTTTTCATTCAGCCCGTGAGGGTCTATAGTACCCAGTCTGTGGATCCATTTCCTCTCCGCTGCTTGCCGCTGTGCCCCGCTCCACTGCCCGCTGCTCTCCAGGCCCACACTTTGGAGACCATGTGAGCCATGGAGTTTAAAATGTGCATATAGGACGCTCGTGCCATTCCCACTATTGATCATATAAAAATGCTGCTTAATTCTAAGATGCAGCTCATTCTTTGTCTCCCCCACGTATAGTTTGTGGCAGGCCCCGCATCTAAGAGCATACACCACATTTGATGCTGTGGGTGGCAGGGCCTGCCCCAAGTTAAAACCGAGTCGACTCTGGGGGTTAAAAACGTGGGGGAGACGCATAAAACCGATCTCCGAACCTCGAAGCGGGTTAGGGTTAGGGTTAGGGTTAGGGTTAGGGTTAGGGTTAGGGGTTAGGGTTAGGGGTTAGGGGTTAGGGTTAGGGTTAGGTTTGGTTAAAAGCGGGGCCCTCCTAAGAGGGCCACGAGGGGCACTGGCACAAGGGGGCCGTCCTTAAAAAAGGCTTTAAAAAACCTTAAGAAATAAAAAACAATTAAACAATTTTATTAAAAACAGCCTGACAGCAGAGCAACCGCCAGCGGGACAGACGGAGAGGAGATGCTAAAAGGGGAAGGGAGGTTAAAAGGCACAATAATTATATAAATATAAAAAGATAATTTAACATATAATAAATGTAAGTAAACACACACACACATCTAAAACTTAAAAAAATTAAATAAAAAATAAAAAATAAATAAATAGATAAGTGCTTTTAATTGCTACAAGTGCTTTAAAATGTAAAAACATACAAAAACGGAAAAATGTCTAAAATTATGCCAAATAACCCCATCCAGCTTCAGCCACACGGTTGGAAGTCTAAAAAGTGGGCCTCGTCTGCCTGTGGGGGGAGGGAAGGACATAGGGTGCATCTCCAACATGGGAAGATTTAAAATAAATAAATAAATAATCAGATAATTAAAAATATAAATAAATAATTTAACAATAATACACAATTAAAATAGTTAAACGGGTGAATAAAAACATGCATAATATATTAAAACCACACGTGAAAGACAAGTATAAATATATAAAATATAAATAAATAAATAAACATGTATATAATATAAGATAAACACCATGGTGGAGATGTGATGGGGGTGAGAGAGGGGACAAAGGGATGGCAGGCGAGGCTCCAATAAAAACAGACTGGGAATTAGTATTTTTCATTCAGCCCGTGAGGGTCTATAGTACCCAGTCTGTGGATCCATTTCCTCTCCGCTGCTTGCCGCTGTGCCCCGCTCCACTGCCCGCTGCTCTCCAGGCCCACACTTTGGAGACCATGTGAGCCATGGAGTTTAAAATGTGCATATAGGACGCTCGTGCCATTCCCACTATTGATCATATAAAAATGCTGCTTAATTCTAAGATGCAGCTCATTCTTTGTCTCCCCCACGTATAGTTTGTGGCAGGCCCCGCATCTAAGAGCATACACCACATTTGATGCTGTGGGTGGCAGGGCCTGCCCCAAGTTAAAACCGAGTCGACTCTGGGGGTTAAAAACGTGGGGGAGACGCATAAAACCGATCTCCGAACCTCGAAGCGCCTCCCTCCTGGTCTCTGTTTTGTTCAGGTCAGTGTGGACCAGGATATCCTTTAGGTTTTTATTCCTACGAAAGGCGGAGATCATCCGGCACCCAACCAGGGCGGCACAGTCCTCCCTCGTCCCCTGGAAGTTGCTTCTCAGTGTCTTTAGAAAGTTGTGTGTCCCATCTGAGAAGGTTGTAATTAAGGGGACAAGGGATAGGTCGGACGGACGCACCTGGGTGTTGTTGTTGAAGGTGCCGGCTACCTCCGCCTTAGTACTTCTGAGGAAGCGCTTCGAGTAACCCCTGAGCCTCAACGCACCAAAGAGGGTGCTGGTAGCCTCCTCCACATGCTCCGGGAAGGTGCAGATTCTGTGGAAGCGGATCAGCTGGGATTTGATGAGACCTCTGTACGTGTGCTTGGGGTGATAGCTCGACTTGTGAAGGAGTGCATGGCGGTCAGTGTCCTTAAAATATACCCTAGTGGCTAGTGTTTTCTGCTGGTCGCCGGAGTCACGGAAGAAGACCCGTGTGTCGAGGAACTCGACCGTGTCTGCCTGGATATTGTGTTTGAGTTTGATCCTGGGATGATGTGAGTTGAGGGTGTCCAGAAATGTATGAAAGTCCTGTTCTGTGTGATTCCAGAGGCCGAAGATGTCGTCCAGGTACCGGAAGTACAGGAGGGGTTTATATTGCATTTTGGTGAAGGCCTCCTCCTCCCAATGGGCCAGGTAGATGTCAGCATACGATGGTGAGTATTTCCGGCCCATTGCACAGCCACACAGCTGGAGATAGTGTTTATTGTTGAACTTGAAGTCATTTCTGGTGAGGGTGATTTGTAGTAACTGTATGATTTCTTTGTCGGGTCTGGCTGGATCTGGGTGTTTATTGAAAATGTGTTGAATGGCAGCAAGGCCGAGTGGTGTTTCAATATTCGTATAAAGGGAGTCTATGTCTATGGAAAAAAGGAAAGTGTGACCGGGTACTTGAAGGTTTTTTATTTTATTAACAAACTGGTAGGTGTCTTGAAGATAACTGGGATGAAGTCTGGAGAGTGGGTTGATGAAATGGTCTATGTATTCTGTTATTCTATATGTTTCGGAGCTACAGTCACTGACAATGGGGCGGCCGATCGGAACAACAGAGGGGACCGTCCACGTCCCAGGAGGCTTGTGGATCTTGGGGAGAAGGTAGAAGAGGCGAGGCCTGGGTTCATCTGGACCGTCCAGGTATTGTTTTTGTTTTGCAGTGATATGTTTGTTATGGTGTAGACTATGTGTAATGTTCCTTACAAGTTGTTGTGTTTCTAGTTGTATAGAATGTGTAAGTGGTTTATAGTATGTGTTGTCATTTAACTGTCTTTCGGCTTCTAAAATGTAGTTGTGTCTGTCCTGTAAAACTATTTGTCCCCCTTTATCTGCTGGTTTGATGACTATGTGTTTGTTGTTGCTAAGTGTTTTAATGATGCGTTGATGTTCCTGGCTAATGTTGGATTGCGTGTGTGTAGGGGGACGCCATCGTGTGAGTGTTTGTAAATTCATGTGAATTAATTGTGTGATTACTGGTGAGATGGTGTCCGAGCGTGGTTCCCAGATGGACGGTCCAGTGAAGGGTACAGGCTCCCGCCCCTGTGCTCCCCAGAAGTGGTCGATCAGTTTCAGCCTCCTGTGAAAGGTGTGGAGATCCCCCCTGAGCTCCGGTCGGGTGGGAGGTCTTGGTGTGGGAATGAAAGTGAGACCTTTTTCCAGTATCTCCAGCTGTGCGGCCGTGAGGGAGAAGGTAGAACAGAGGTTGGTGATATTGGAGGTATGGGGAGATGTATGATTACATTCCTCCCCAGTTACATGTTTAAATGTTGCTTCCAGTACCTGAGCAACACTCCGGCCGTCTCCGCTGTCCAGTGAATACCATCTTTTGGGTTGACGTGAAAGAGAAGTGGGTTAATTTCCGGAATGAAGTTGTATTTGTTAGCGATGAAAGTGTTAAACTGGGTGAGAAGTGTTTGTTTTCTGGGTGTCAGTGTGTCCGAAAAGTTGATAATTGGGATGTAGATGGTGGCGTTGGGAAAAGTGAGTTGGCTGGTCCTCCACAGATGTCCGAGTTGTTTTTGCATGGTGAGGAGATGGTTCTCTGCCAAACAGTTATTGAGGCCTATTGAGAGAATGATGTGTACTGTGTCTAACTGAGGAGGGAGTTTCTTAAATACGTCTGTGATATGGTAAAGGGTGGCTCCGGGGTAACTATCTATCTGTATGTGTGGATGTCTAAATGTTGGGATGCGTGCGAGGTTCGAGTCCCCAACAATCAGGGTCGTCTTCCGCACGTCCAGCGACCAGTCTTGTGATTTTCTATGGGTGTGGGGGTGTTTGTGGGGTTCTAGCCGTCCTGGGGAGCCAGGTGGCCCCGCCGAGCCCCTGCTGTGGTTTGAGGTGGACAACTCAGGTGTTGGGGATGAAGTCAGCTTTTCGCTTTTTGTTGTTCCCTTCATCATCATGAGTCCGTTGTCCACCTCAGTGCCCGCCTGCGTGTTAGCGGGCCCGACGGCAACCAGCACTGGCTCCCTCTGCTGTCCGGGTGTTATTTCTGTCAATGGAGAGGATGAGATTGTGTTAGGGTTAGGGTTAGGGTGAGGGTGAGGGTGAGGGTGAGGGTGAGGGTGAGGGTGGGGGTGGGGGTGGGGGTGGGGGTTAGGGGTTAGGGGTTAGGGTTGGGGTTAGGGTTGGGGTTAGGGTTGGGGTTAGGGGTTAGGGTTAGGGGTTAGGGGTTAGGGGTTAGGGTTAGGGTTGGGGTTAGGGGTTAGGGGTTAGGGTTAGGGTTAGGGTTAGGGTTAGGGTTAGGGGTTAGGGGTTAGGGGTTAGGGGTTAGGGTTAAGGGTTAGGGTTAGGGTTAGGGGTTAGGGTTAGGGGTTAGGGGTTAGGGGTTAGGGGTTAGGGTTAGGGGTAGGGGTAGGGGTTAGGGTTAGGGGTTAGGGGTTAGGGGTTAGGGGTTGGGGTTGGGGTTGGGGGTTAGGGGTTAGGGTCAGGGTTAGGGTTGGGTTGGGTTAGGGTTGGGTTAGGGTTAGGGTTAGGGTCAGGGTCAGGGTTAGGGTTAGGTGCAGGGGGAAAAAAAAGGGTCTGGCTGCCTTTAGGCAGTCAGAGGGCACGGGCACACAAAATATCGGCATTAATACTTGTATTTCTCAAGAGGGGTTTGTATTGTATATTTTTTCATATTTTCAGGTGTCCCCACCCTCATCAGAGGAGGTAAGTCCATCGTTTTGATCCACTGGCTCTAATTATTTTGGTTAAGACCATGTGGATAAACTGTATTAAGTTTATTAATCCACTGTCTTTCTTTAGCCAGTCGCTGTCTATCCGACCACCAGGATCCTGACTCCAGCCCCATGATGAGGAGGTTTTCCCTCCCATGTTGTCTAAAGTGTTCGTAGAGGTGAGTTACTTTATTCATTTTGTCGATCAAGTTGAGGTGTTGCTTCAGTCTTAGAATTAAACTGTTCTTGGTTTGCCCAATATACAGTTTGTTACAAACCCCACACTCGATACAATACACCAAATTCATTGACCCTGGTTTGGTCAGGTGCCAAACGGGTGCACTCAAGTGAGTGTGTTGGTTCACCATGAATTTAGTGTTTTTAAAGTGTCTATTATGCTTGTCTTTTTTATGTTTTCCGCCCAGGGAGGCATGTACGAGAAGATCTTTTATATTTTTGTTTCTTCTAAACGCTGCTATAATTTTGAAATCCAAAAGTGATTCCACTTCGTCCTGTACCCTCTTAAAGTTCTTTTTCACCTTGACATTCAAGGTCCTGGAGGCAGGAGAAAAGGTGGAGACAAAGGGGAGCAGGTGATGGTTATCATCCCCCCCCCTGGGTTTCAGGCTTAGTTGGTAGTCCCGCTGGACGTCAACCTTAATCCCCCGGAGGAAGGTCCTGCTATACCCCCGACGTCTCAGGGC
>NC_136654.1:21292689-21295439 GCF_949748355.1 Melanostigma gelatinosum | reverse complement strand
AACCCTAACCCTAACCCCCTAACCCTAACCCTAACCCTAACCCGCACCTTCAACAACAACACCCAGGTGCGTCCGTCCGACCTATCCCTTGTCCCCTTAATTACAACCTTCTCAGATGGGACACACAACTTTCTAAAGACACTGAGAAGCAACTTCCAGGGGACGAGGGAGGACTGTGCCGCCCTGGTTGGGTGCCGGATGATCTCCGCCTTTCGTAGGAATAAAAACCTAAAGGATATCCTGGTCCACACTGACCTGAACAAAACAGAGACCAGGAGGGAGGCGCTTCGAGGTTCGGAGATCGGTTTTATGCGTCTCCCCCACGTTTTTAACCCCCAGAGCAAACTCGGTTTTAACTTGGGGCAGGCCCTGCCACCCACAGCATCGAATGTGGTTTATGCTCTTAGATGCGGGGCCTGCCACAAACTATACGTGGGGGAGACAAAGAATGAGCTGCACCTTAGAATTAAGCAGCATTTTTATATGATCAATAGTGGGAATGGTACGAGCGTCCTATATGCACATTTTAAACTCCATGGCTCACATGGTCTCCAAAGTGTGGGCCTGGAGAGCAGCGGGCAGTGGAGCGGGGCACAGCGGCAAGCAGCGGAGAGGAAATGGATCCACAGACTGGGTACTATAGACCCTCACGGGCTGAACGAAAAATACTAACTCCCAGTCTGTTTTTATTGGAGCCTCGCCTGCCATCCCTTTGTCCCTTCTCTCTCCCCCATTACATCTCCAGCAGGGTATTTATCTTATATTATATACATGTTTATTTATTTATTAATATTTTATATATTTATACTTGTCTTTCACGTTTGGTTTTAATATATTATGCATGTTTTTATTCACCCGCTTAACGATTTTAATTGTGTATGATTGTTAAATTATTTATTTATATTTTTAATTATCTGATTATTTATTTATTTATTTTAAATCTTCCCATGTTGGAGATGCACCCTATGTCCTTCCCTCCCCCCACAGGCAGACGAGGCCCATTTTTTAGATTCCCAACCGTGTGGCTGAAGTTGGAGGGGGTTATTTGGCATAATTTTAGACATGTTTCCAATTTTGTATGTTTTTTTACATTTTAAAGCACTTAATTTTTAAAAGCACTTATCTATTTATTTATTTTTTTAAAGTTTTAGATGTGTGTGTGTGTTTACATTTATTATATGTTAAATTATCTTTTTATATTTATATAATTATTGTGCCTTTTAACCTCCCTTCCCCTTTTAGCATCTCCTCTCCGTCTGTCCCGCTGGCGGTTGCTCTGCTGTCAGGCTGTTTTTAATAAAATTGTTTAATTGTTTTTTAATTGTTTTTTATTAGGGTTTTTTTTAAAGCCTTTTTAAAGGACAGCCCCCTTGTGCCAGTGCCCCTCGTGGCCCTCTTAGGAGGGCCCCGCTCTTAACTAAACCTAACCCTAACCCTAACCCTAACCCTAACCCTAACCCTTACCCCTACCCCTACCCCTACCCCTAACCCTAACCCTAACCCTAACCCCTACCCCTACCCCTAACCCTAACCCTAACCCTAACCCTAACCCTAAACCCTAAACCCTAACCCTAACCCTAACCCTAACCCCCTAACCCCCTAACCCCCTAACCCTAACCCTAACCCTAACCCTAACCCTAACCCCCTAACCCTAACCCCCTAACCCTAACCCTAACCCTAACCCTAACCCCCTAACCCCCTAACCCCCTAACCCTAACCCTAACCCTAACCCTAACCCTAACCCTAACCCTAACACCCTAACCCTAACCCTAACCCTAACCCTAAACCCTAACCCTAACCCTAACCCTAACCCTAACCCTAACCCTAACCCTAACCCTAACCCTAACCCCTAACCCTAACCCCATGTTGCTCTACCATGCAGTAACACAATCTCATCCTCTCCATTGACAGAAATAACACCCGGACAGCAGAGGGAGCCAGTGCTGGTTGCCGTCGGGCCCGCTAACATGCAGGCGGGCACTGAGGTGGACAACGGACTCATGATGATGAAGGGAACAACAAAAAGCGAAAAGCTGACTTCATCCCCAACACCTGAGTTGTCCACCTCAAACCACAGCAGGGGCTCGGCGGGGCCACCTGGCTCCCTAGGACGGCTAGAACCCCACAAACACCCCCACACCCATAGAAAATCACAAGACTGGTCGCTGGACGTGCGGAAGACGACCCTGATTGTTGGGGACTCGAACCTCGCACGCATCCCAACATTTAGACATCCACACATACAGATAGATAGTTACCCCGGAGCCACCCTTTACCATATCACAGACGTATTTAAGAAACTCCCTCCTCAGTTAGACACAGTACACATCATTCTCTCAATAGGCCTCAATAACTGTTTGGCAGAGAACCATCTCCTCACCATGCAAAAACAACTCGGACATCTGTGGAGGACCAGCCAACTCACTTTTCCCAACGCCACCATCTACATCCCAATTATCAACTTTTCGGACACACTGACACCCAGAAAACAAACACTTCTCACCCAGTTTAACACTTTCATCGCTAACAAATACAACTTCATTCCGGAAATTAACCCACTTCTCTTTCACGTCAACCCAAATGATGGTATTCACTGGACAGCGGAGACGGCCGGAGTGTTGCTCAGGTACTGGAAGCAACATTTAAACATGTAACTGGGGAGGAATGTAATCATACATCTCCCCATACCTCCAATATCACCAACCTCTGTTCTACCTTCTCCCTCACGGCCGCACAGCTGGAGATACTGG
>NC_136654.1:21280189-21287689 GCF_949748355.1 Melanostigma gelatinosum | reverse complement strand
TCTCACTTTCATTCCCACACCAAGACCTCCCACCCGACCGGAGCTCAGGGGGGATCTCCACACCTTTCACAGGAGGCTGAAACTGATCGACCACTTCTGGGGAGCACAGGGGCGGGAGCCTGTACCCTTCACTGGACCGTCCATCTGGGAACCACGCTCGGACACCATCTCACCAGTAATCACACAATTAATTCACATGAATTTACAAACACTCACACGATGGCGTCCCCCTACACACACGCAATCCAACATTAGCCAGGAACATCAACGCATCATTAAAACACTTAGCAACAACAAACACATAGTCATCAAACCAGCAGATAAAGGGGGACAAATAGTTTTACAGGACAGACACAACTACATTTTAGAAGCCGAAAGACAGTTAAATGACAACACATACTATAAACCACTTACACATTCTATACAACTAGAAACACAACAACTTGTAAGGAACATTACACATAGTCTACACCATAACAAACATATCACTGCAAAACAAAAACAATACCTGGACGGTCCAGATGAACCCAGGCCTCGCCTCTTCTACCTTCTCCCCAAGATCCACAAGCCTCCTGGGACGTGGACGGTCCCCTCTGTTGTTCCGGTCGGCCGCCCCATTGTCAGTGACTGTAGCTCCGAAACATATAGAATAACAGAATACATAGACCATTTCATCAACCCACTCTCCAGACTTCATCCCAGTTATCTTCAAGACACCTACCAGTTTGTTAATAAAATAAAAAACCTTCAAGTACCCGGTCACACTTTCCTTTTTTCCATAGACATAGACTCCCTTTATACGAATATTGAAACACCACTCGGCCTTGCTGCCATTCAACACATTTTCAATAAACACCCAGATCCAGCCAGACCCGACAAAGAAATCATACAGTTACTACAAATCACCCTCACCAGAAATGACTTCAAGTTCAACAATAAACACTATCTCCAGCTGTGTGGCTGTGCAATGGGCCGGAAATACTCACCATCGTATGCTGACATCTACCTGGCCCATTGGGAGGAGGAGGCCTTCACCAAAATGCAATATAAACCCCTCCTGTACTTCCGGTACCTGGACGACATCTTCGGCCTCTGGAATCACACAGAACAGGACTTTCATACATTTCTGGACACCCTCAACTCACATCATCCCAGGATCAAACTCAAACACAATATCCAGGCAGACACGGTCGAGTTCCTCGACACACGGGTCTTCTTCCGTGACTCCGGCGACCAGCAGAAAACACTAGCCACTAGGGTATATTTTAAGGACACTGACCGCCATGCACTCCTTCACAAGTCGAGCTATCACCCCAAGCACACGTACAGAGGTCTCATCAAATCCCAGCTGATCCGCTTCCACAGAATCTGCACCTTCCCGGAGCATGTGGAGGAGGCTACCAGCACCCTCTTTGGTGCGTTGAGGCTCAGGGGTTACTCGAAGCGCTTCCTCAGAAGTACTAAGGCGGAGGTAGCCGGCACCTTCAACAACAACACCCAGGTGCGTCCGTCCGACCTATCCCTTGTCCCCTTAATTACAACCTTCTCAGATGGGACACACAACTTTCTAAAGACACTGAGAAGCAACTTCCAGGGGACGAGGGAGGACTGTGCCGCCCTGGTTGGGTGCCGGATGATCTCCGCCTTTCGTAGGAATAAAAACCTAAAGGATATCCTGGTCCACACTGACCTGAACAAAACAGAGACCAGGAGGGAGGCGCTTCGAGGTTCGGAGATCGGTTTTATGCGTCTCCCCCACGTTTTTAACCCCCAGAGCAAACTCGGTTTTAACTTGGGGCAGGCCCTGCCACCCACAGCATCGAATGTGGTTTATGCTCTTAGATGCGGGGCCTGCCACAAACTATACGTGGGGGAGACAAAGAATGAGCTGCACCTTAGAATTAAGCAGCATTTTTATATGATCAATAGTGGGAATGGTACGAGCGTCCTATATGCACATTTTAAACTCCATGGCTCACATGGTCTCCAAAGTGTGGGCCTGGAGAGCAGCGGGCAGTGGAGCGGGGCACAGCGGCAAGCAGCGGAGAGGAAATGGATCCACAGACTGGGTACTATAGACCCTCACGGGCTGAACGAAAAATACTAACTCCCAGTCTGTTTTTATTGGAGCCTCGCCTGCCATCCCTTTGTCCCTTCTCTCTCCCCCATTACATCTCCAGCAGGGTATTTATCTTATATTATATACATGTTTATTTATTTATTAATATTTTATATATTTATACTTGTCTTTCACGTTTGGTTTTAATATATTATGCATGTTTTTATTCACCCGCTTAACGATTTTAATTGTGTATGATTGTTAAATTATTTATTTATATTTTTAATTATCTGATTATTTATTTATTTATTTTAAATCTTCCCATGTTGGAGATGCACCCTATGTCCTTCCCTCCCCCCACAGGCAGACGAGGCCCATTTTTTAGATTCCCAACCGTGTGGCTGAAGTTGGAGGGGGTTATTTGGCATAATTTTAGACATGTTTCCAATTTTGTATGTTTTTTTACATTTTAAAGCACTTAATTTTTAAAAGCACTTATCTATTTATTTATTTTTTTTAAGTTTTAGATGTGTGTGTGTGTTTACATTTATTATATGTTAAATTATCTTTTTATATTTATATAATTATTGTGCCTTTTAACCTCCCTTCCCCTTTTAGCATCTCCTCTCCGTCTGTCCCGCTGGCGGTTGCTCTGCTGTCAGGCTGTTTTTAATAAAATTGTTTAATTGTTTTTTAATTGTTTTTTATTAGGGTTTTTTTTAAAGCCTTTTTAAAGGACAGCCCCCTTGTGCCAGTGCCCCTCGTGGCCCTCTTAGGAGGGCCCCGCTCTTAACTAAACCTAACCCTGCCCGTGCCTAGGGGGCATCAGTGTTATCTTTATACACTTTTAATTAATTTTATCTTTTACTTTTTAGTTTGTGTGCTTGGACGCTGGTGCCTAACCCTAACCGAACCCTGACCTTGACCACCAATTTTATTATAAACTAGCTTGATTTGTTTTTAGTTATTGTTGAGTCCATTTTTTAAACGCTCTTGATTATTGCTGGGATTTCTTTTTCTTTTATACTGTAGTTAGGATGTCCTAAACCTCACCTTAATCCTAACCACAACCAAACAAACCCCCCCCCCCCCCCCCATTTTGTTTATTTTTTTTATTTTTATTTCTATTTCTATATAGTTTTTTCTATTTTTTCTAACTTCTTGTTATCATCTTATTGTTTTAGTGTCAGCCACTGCCCATAGGAAATAAAGTTTTGCTTGTTGAAAGGTTTTTTTCTAAGAAGTCATGTGACATTTTCTGGGCCAATCACAAACTACCACATGGCAACCCAGCCCCAAACATTTCCTTGATTTAAACAGATGGGCAGCAGGCTCACACAATCTCCTGAGGAAGCCGATACTAGGCGAAACGTCGAGACCACTCTCTCTCCTTTTTAAACTTTTTTATGGCAAGCTTTTAGACTTTGTATTTTTAAAGTCTAGATCTTTTAAAACTGGGACAGCGATTGCCTTTTTTAGCCACCTAAACCCGCACGATGGCTGCACATCTTGTAAAACGCAGCTAAGAAGGCTTGGAGCAGGACAAGGCCGAGGGTGAGTCACCTGAATTCAAACAGCAAGAGTGTGCACACTGAAGACATCTGCCAGGATTCACCAAACTCGGAGCCTTTGACTCTTTAACTGCTGAACATTACACCCTGCTGTGTATACCTTGGAATACAAGGGGATCTACTACAACACTCTGATCCCTGAACGTGAGTGCCCGGTGGTGGGTTTTTAAATTGGCTGCAACCAGTTCCTAGTTTTAAAACTCCTTTTCTTTTTGCTACAGTGTTAAAAGTATTTAAAAAGAATTGCCTTTTCTCTTTTAACTGTTCTTTCTTTATTCTCGTCCATCTTTCTTGGATTGATTGAATTATTTGAATTGTTTTTGTTTGTTATCCCTTTTAGCAGCTCAACAAATGACTCTTGTTTTATTTTGTGACTGAAAGTCCCACCCTGTCTCCGGGTTGGAATCGGACTGATACACGACTTCTCTGTGGAAGACACCGGCAATCCAACTGGAAACCCCCCCCCCCCCCTACAACCTTTCAACTTTCTTTCCAGCCCTACAGCATGACCCACCCAGCAATAACTCTTACAAATAGATTTAATCCACTGGTTTCTGCCCCTGGGGTGGAGGTGAGCGATGTTCCACACCGCTCTTCCCTCCCCCCCAGGGGTCAGAACCAACAGCCTTCACACACACATAAGACACCCTCAGACATTCACACACATACCAAAACCTACTTTAAAATACTTCAAGCCATCCATCATTCAGAAATTCTTAACAACACATTTAACACCAACACATTTCCACAGGGCATGATGAGGAAGGTGAAAAGACTTACCTCCTTCATCAAGCCCGCATCACCAACTGAAATAACATATCTCAAGGTTCAGCAGAACACAGATAACTGGATGCACACAAACATGACAATACTTAGGGAACATTACGATACGGTGATTGCTTTGGGGCTGGAAACAATTCCTCTTTTTAACCAGGTCATTTTTGACAAGGCGATTCAGTGGGGGAGAGCGAGATACCGGAGGAAGCTCACCCCCTCCTCCATCAACACACTGCGGGACATCATATCGAAGGTCCCGCCAACGGAGGAGGCTGCTTCCCTTGGTCCGCTCTCCCTCCAGGACTTTCCTCCACTCCCAACACCAGCCAACCTACCTTTCCAGCAACCCCACCTTCTTCAACCTTCTCCCCCCTCTTCTTCTCCCCCCACCTCCTTACCTTGCACTCCCTCCTTTTTTCCACCTGCCACTATCCCCACTGCCCGCTCTTCCTCCCCCCACCCACCCCATGCTTCCCCACCCCCTCTCTCCCAATCCAATCCCACCTCAACTCACCGAGACCTCTGTACCCCTGGAGAGGACACGGGTGGGCCTGATGTGGGGACAGCCCAGCAACCCAGACGCAACCCCGGACGGGAGGTGAAAATACAATTCCATGCCCTCCCCCAGAGACAGCCCCAACGTCTACTGGCCCCACGGGTTGTCCCTTCCGTCGACCCACCTGCACCCCCCTCCTCCTCTCCCCCCTCCTCCTCACATGTATGCTTACTCAGTAATGTTGCTCTACCATGCAGTAACACAATCTCATCCTCTCCATTGACAGAAATAACACCCGGACAGCAGAGGGAGCCAGTGCTGGTTGCCGTCGGGCCCGCTAACACGCAGGCGGGCACTGAGGTGGACAACGGACTCATGATGATGAAGGGAACAACAAAAAGCGAAAAGCTGACTTCATCCCCAACACCTGAGTTGTCCACCTCAAACCACAGCAGGGGCTCGGCGGTGCCACCTGGCTCCCTAGGACGGCTAGAACCCCACAAACACCCCCACACCCATAGAAAATCACAAGACTGGTCGCTGGACGTGCGGAAGACGACCCTGATTGTTGGGGACTCGAACCTCGCACGCATCCCAACATTTAGACATCCACACATACAGATAGATAGTTACCCCGGAGCCACCCTTTACCATATCACAGACGTATTTAAGAAACTCCCTCCTCAGTTAGACACAGTACACATCATTCTCTCAATAGGCCTCAATAACTGTTTGGCAGAGAACCATCTCCTCACCATGCAAAAACAACTCGGACATCTGTGGAGGACCAGCCAACTCACTTTTCCCAACGCCACCATCTACATCCCAATTATCAACTTTTCGGACACACTGACACCCAGAAAACAAACACTTCTCACCCAGTTTAACACTTTCATCGCTAACAAATACAACTTCATTCCGGAAATTAACCCACTTCTCTTTCACGTCAACCCAAAAGATGGTATTCACTGGACAGCGGAGACGGCCGGAGTGTTGCTCAGGTACTGGAAGCAACATTTAAACATGTAACTGGGGAGGAATGTAATCATACATCTCCCCATACCTCCAATATCACCAACCTCTGTTCTACCTTCTCCCTCACGGCCGCACAGCTGGAGATACTGGAAAAAGGTCTCACTTTCATTCCCACACCAAGACCTCCCACCCGACCGGAGCTCAGGGGGGATCTCCACACCTTTCACAGGAGGCTGAAACTGATCGACCACTTCTGGGGAGCACAGGGGCGGGAGCCTGTACCCTTCACTGGACCGTCCATCTGGGAACCACGCTCGGACACCATCTCACCAGTAATCACACAATTAATTCACATGAATTTACAAACACTCACACGATGGCGTCCCCCTACACACACGCAATCCAACATTAGCCAGGAACATCAACGCATCATTAAAACACTTAGCAACAACAAACACATAGTCATCAAACCAGCAGATAAAGGGGGACAAATAGTTTTACAGGACAGACACAACTACATTTTAGAAGCCGAAAGACAGTTAAATGACAACACATACTATAAACCACTTACACATTCTATACAACTAGAAACACAACAACTTGTAAGGAACATTACACATAGTCTACACCATAACAAACATATCACTGCAAAACAAAAACAATACCTGGACGGTCCAGATGAACCCAGGCCTCGCCTCTTCTACCTTCTCCCCAAGATCCACAAGCCTCCTGGGACGTGGACGGTCCCCTCTGTTGTTCCGGTCGGCCGCCCCATTGTCAGTGACTGTAGCTCCGAAACATATAGAATAACAGAATACATAGACCATTTCATCAACCCACTCTCCAGACTTCATCCCAGTTATCTTCAAGACACCTACCAGTTTGTTAATAAAATAAAAAACCTTCAAGTACCCGGTCACACTTTCCTTTTTTCCATAGACATAGACTCCCTTTATACGAATATTGAAACACCACTCGGCCTTGCTGCCATTCAACACATTTTCAATAAACACCCAGATCCAGCCAGACCCGACAAAGAAATCATACAGTTACTACAAATCACCCTCACCAGAAATGACTTCAAGTTCAACAATAAACACTATCTCCAGCTGTGTGGCTGTGCAATGGGCCGGAAATACTCACCATCGTATGCTGACATCTACCTGGCCCATTGGGAGGAGGAGGCCTTCACCAAAATGCAATATAAACCCCTCCTGTACTTCCGGTACCTGGACGACATCTTCGGCCTCTGGAATCACACAGAACAGGACTTTCATACATTTCTGGACACCCTCAACTCACATCATCCCAGGATCAAACTCAAACACAATATCCAGGCAGACACGGTCGAGTTCCTCGACACACGGGTCTTCTTCCGTGACTCCGGCGACCAGCAGAAAACACTAGCCACTAGGGTATATTTTAAGGACACTGACCGCCATGCACTCCTTCACAAGTCGAGCTATCACCCCAAGCACACGTACAGAGGTCTCATCAAATCCCAGCTGATCCGCTTCCACAGAATCTGCACCTTCCCGGAGCATGTGGAGGAGGCTACCAGCACCCTCTTTGGTGCGTTGAGGCTCAGGGGTTACTCGAAGCGCTTCCTCAGAAGTACTAAG